>NC_091208.1:14230384-14407884 GCF_040958095.1 Procambarus clarkii | reverse complement strand
TTCAGGAAAACTTGGCTTATTAGGCAAATCGGGCCTTGAATAGTAGGCCAAAAAGTGAGTTCTGGCTACTAGGTACGACATATATATATATATATATATATATATATATATATATATATATATATATATATATATATATATATATATATATATATATATATATATATATATATATGTCGTAGCCAGAACGCACTTCTCAGCCTACTATGCAAGGCCCGATTTGCCTAATAAGACAAGTTTTCCTGAAGTATACTTTCTCTCTTTTTTTTCTTATGAAATGATAAAGCTACCCATTTCATTATGTATGAGGTCAATTTTTTTTATTGGAGTTAAAATTAACGTAGATATATGACCGAACCTAACCAACCCTACCTAACCTAACCTAACCTATCTTTATAGGTTAGGTTAGGTAGCCGAAAAAGTTAGGTTAGGTTAGGTAGGTTAGGTAGTCGAAAAACAATTATTTCATGAAAACTTGGCTTATTAGGCAAATTGGGCCTTGCATAGTAGGCTGAGAAGTGCGTTCTGGCTACTAGGTACGACATATATATATATATATATATATATATATATATATATATATATATATATATATATATATATATATATATATATATATATATATATATATATATATAGATTATATATATATATATATATATATATATATATATATATATATATATATATATATATATATATATATATATATATATATATATATATGGCGGCGGCTCTCCACCACCTATTTCAGCCTTAAAGTAATAAAGTGTTCTCACAGCATTTAATGTGTTGTTAGTGCAGTCCTTTCTGACTGAGGTTACTTGTATTGTATCATCCCCAATAAGCATAATTCTCACACTCATAATTCTCACAGTTTGTATAGCAGTCTCCTGTGCGGTACTGTGTCAAAGGCTTTTTGTCAGTCAAGAAATACAGTCTGCTCATCCTTCCCTGTCCTGCCTCATTCTCGTTACTTTATCATAGAATTCCAAAAGGTTTTATAGGCATGATTTCCCTTACCTGTGTGTTTTTGAGTCTTTACAAACATTACAAACTTTATAAACATTGCATACAGGGACATTACCCTGTATGTAATGCGCGCCCCTCGCTGAGCTGTTTAAATCCTCCAATTCAGAATAGTTGTATATAGTTACGTCTTGTATTTGAAAAAGTACTATTTTTATTTCTTATATATTTGTATATTCTCACTCGGACTTGAATATTTATGATTACTCTGTGTCCGTAGAAATAACCTTTGTCCAACCTAAGATATCCTCACTACCGCCTCTCTCCTAATTTATATTCACTTCTTTAGAGGTTATCTTGAGATGATTTCGGGCTTAGCGTCCCCACTGCCCGGTCCTTGACCAGGCCTCCTTTTTGTTACACACCCCCAGGAAGCTGCCCGTAGCAGCTGTCTAACTCCCAAGTACCTATTTACTGCTAGGTAACAGGGACATCAAAGTGAAAGAAACTCTGCCCATTTGTTTCCGTCTCCACCGGGGATTGAACCCGGAATCTCAGGACTGAAAAACTCAGAATCCGAAGCGCTGTCCACTCAGCTGTCAAAGTTAACTAAAAAATAACACTTCGCTGCCCAACACTCTCACCCACCACGGAGCCATGAGAGGTAAGCACAAGCTACCTCAGAGGGCAGTCACCGAAGCGCTGTCCACTCAGCTTTCAGTTAGAGAGGTATAGCTTTAAATTATTTTGTAAAGAAATGTAATATATCATTATTCCCCAATATAACTGCTTCATAAATCTGATAAAGGTGAGGTCAGGGGGCCTTGGTAAACCCCATGTTGTGGATACCTGTTAGTCTCTGTTTTTCAAGAGGTGTACGAATAACATTTGCGATTTCCTAATCATGTAAGTTTTCCACAATAGACTTCAATCCATTTAAAAAACGGAGGAAAAGGTCATTAGACCTGTACTTTAAAGGTCAAATTTAACTTTAAAGATCAAATAAAGATCAAACCTAAATTTAAAGATCAAATAGTAATTAAGTGAATATACCAAGTCAACTTGTATTGCTTGTAAACTGGATAAAAACCCTGACAAGCCTCATACAATCCTGAGGATAAAAGGAGAAAACAAATAACTCCTGATGAAAACAACTGTTACAATGTGTTAACAGAACCACATCTCTCGTGGAAAAACTAGATCAAAGTGAATAAAGTCAGGAGAAGCCTCATCACAATATTCGGACGTTTTATTGATCAACGGACCAGTGTGGCACAGACCTCTAACCTGATGGGGCTCAGTACCTTAACTACACACAGTTAACGGCATGTTTTACTTAGGAACAATTTATTTTCCATCACCAAAATTCCACCAACTCCCAATACCTCGTTGTGAACTCCTATCAAGTAAGTAATTATCAAAAGAAAGCACCAAGCCGGAACGCTATCAAAAAGATAAATCCAATGCTCCTAGTGAGGCAGGCGTCACCTAAGACTATGTTATGAAATTCTTAACAATTCTACTCTCCAAGTCAACGAAGTGCATCCACCTGCATGTAGTTTGCCCAAAATATAAACGCAAAACTTAATAATACTCATTCACATGCCAAATTCTTAATACTTCTGGCACATGTATCTCGCTGAGAAAGACTTCCTCAGCATCAACGGAATCACACCAAAGTGTATCCATCACCCCAGACAATTTTTGCTGAATAATAAGGACTTAACAACAAAACAACGCAGCCTACATCGTGGATCTTATATCTGCTCTTCCTGACATAATATAATAATATCTACCTAAATTTGACAGTCCAGTTCAAAGTATTACATTAGGTCAAAGGGGATTTACCCCAGACAGTACGCCAGTCTTATCTCTGTCGGGACGAGCTCACACACTGGACTTACAATCTGTCAAGCTGATACAAAGGTGCTTGATTCATGTCAATAATAGCCTATCAACTTCAATATTATTGGAAATTCCCTCTAGTCTTATGATTCATCACGTATCTAGGAAGTGAGATAAGATATCCTAATTTAAACTGTTATCTCATTAAGAAGTTAGTAGAAATAAGTCACTCGAGGTCCTTAAGGCAGACGCTTCAAAATTAGTCGTGTATATGTCCCGTCTTCCTGCCTGGTTTTTGTTTAGTTATAAGTTGAATTATGTTATGGTGCAGCCTGCCTCATGCTCTTACTCACAGGCTGCATCATACCTCATGTTTTCACTCATAGTCTGGGTAATGTCTCATACTGTCACTCACAGCACGAATATTGCCTCATATTGCCACTCACAGCTCAGGTCGTGCCTCATATTGTCACTCACAGCTCAGGTCGTGCCTCATATTGTCACTCACAGCTCAGGTCGTGCCTCATATTGTCACTCACAGCCCAGGTCGTGTCTCATATTGTCACTCACAGCACGAATATTGCCTCATATTGCCACTCACAGCACGAATATTGCCACTCACAGATCAGGTCGTGCCTCATATTGTCACTCACAGCTCAGGTCGTGCCTCATATTGCCACTCACAGCCCAGGTCGTGTCTCATATTGTCACTCACAGCACGAATATTGCCTCATATTGCCACTCACAGCACGAATATTGCCTAATATTGCCACTCACAGATCAGGTCGTGCCTCATATTGTCACTCACAGCCCAGGTCGTGCCTCATATTGCCACTCACAGCCCAGGTCGTGTCTCATATTGTCACTCACAGCACGAATATTGCCTCATATTGCCACTCACAGCCAGGTCGTGCCTCATATTGTCACTCACAGCTCAGGTCGTGCCTCATATTGCCACTCACAGCCCAGGTCGTGCCTCATATTGTCACTCACAGCTCAGGTCGTGCCTCATATTGTCACTCACAGCTCAGGTCGTGCTTCATATTGTCACTCACAGCCCAGGTCGTGCCTCATATTGTCACTCACAGGCGGATCGTGCTTCATATTGTCACTCACATCCCAGGTCGTGCTTCATATTGTCACTCACATCCCAGGTCGTGCCTCATTGTCACTTACAACTCAGGTCGTGCCTCATATTGTCACTGATAGCCCAGATCGAGCCTCATATTGTCAAACACATCCCTGGTTGGGCCTCATACAGGCACTCACATCCCAGGTCGTGCCTCATATTGTCAAACACATCCCTGGTTGGGCCTCATACAGTCACTCACATCCCAGGTCGAGCCTCATACTGTCACTGACAGCCCTGGTCGTGCCTCATATTGTCACTCACAGCCAGGGTCGTGCCTCATACTGTCATTCAAAGCCCAGGTCGTATTTCATACTGTCACTTACAGCCCTGGTCATGCCTCATACTGTCACTCACAGCCCTGGTCGTGCCTCATATTGTCACTCCCAGTCCTGGGCGTACCTCATAATATCACTCACAGCCCTGGTCGTTCCTCATACTGTCCCTCAAAGCCTAGGTCGTCCCTCATACTGTCACTTACAGCCCTGGTCGTGCCTCATACTGTCACTCACAGCCCTGGTCGTGCCTCAAACTGTCACTCCCAGTCCTGGGCGTGCCTGATACTGTCAAGTTCAGCCCTGATCATGCCTCATTTACTGTCATTCACAGCCCTGGTCATGTCTCATACTGTCACTCACATCCCAGGTCGTGCTTCATACTGTCACTGACAGCACTGATCGTGCCTCATACTGTCACTCAAAGCCCAGGTCGGGCCTCATACTGTCTCTCCCAGCTCTGGTCGTGCCTCATACTGTCACTCCCAGCCCTAGATGTGCCTTATACTGTTTCTCACAGCCCTGGTCGTGCCTCATACTGTCACTCCCAGCCCAGGTTGTGCCTTATACTATTTCTCGCAGCCCAGGGTGTGCCTCATACTGCCACTCACAGCCCAGGTCGTGCCTCATACTGACACTCCAAGCCCTGGCCGTGCCTCATACTGTCCCTCAAAGTTCAGGTCGTGCCTCATACTGTCACTTACAGCCCTGGTCGTGCCTCATACTGTCACTCACATCCCTGGTCGTGCCTCATACTGTCACTCCCAGTCCTGGGCGTGCCTCATAATATCACTCACAGACGAGCTTGTGTCTCATAATATCACTCACAGACCAGCTTGTGTCTCATACTGTCACTTTTAGCCCTGATTGTGCCTCATATTGTTACTCACAGCCCAGGTAGTGCCTCATACTGTCACGGTCAGCCCTGATCATGCCTCATACTGTCATTCACAGCCCTGGTCGTGCCTCATACTGTCACTCTCAGCTCAAGTCGTGCCTCATACTGTTACTGACAACACTGGTCGTGCCTCATGTTGTCACCTACAGCCTTGATCGTGCTTCATACTGTCATTCACAGCTCAGGCCGTGCCGCATACTATCTCTTACAGCCCTGGTCATACCTCATACTGCCACTCGAAGCCCAGGTCGAGTCTCATACTGTCACTCTCAGCCCTGGTCGTGCCTCATACTGTCACTCCCAGCCATGGTCGTGCCTTATACTGTTTCTCACAGCCCTGGTCGTGCCTCATACTGTCACTCCCAGTCCTGGTCGTGACTTATACTATTTGTCGCAGCCCAGGGCGTGCCTCATACTGCCACTCACAGCCCAGGTCGTGCCTCATACTATCACACACAGCCCAGGTCGTGCCTCATACTGTCACTCACAGCCCAGGTCGTGCCTCATACTGTCACTGACAGTCATGGTCGTGCCTCATACTGTCACTTACAGACGTGGTCGTGCCTCGTACTGTCAATTTCAGTCAAGGTCGTGCCTCATGTTGTCACTTGCAGCCCTGATCGTGCCTCATACTCTCACTCACAAATCAAGTAGTGCCTCTTACTGTCACTCAAAGCCCAGGTCGGACCTCATACTGTCACTGAAAGCCCTGGTCGTGCCTCATACTGTCACTCAAAGCTCAGGTCGTGCTTCATAATACCATTTACAGCCTTGGTCGTGCCTCATACTGTCACTCAAAGCCCAGGTCGTGCCTCATACTATCACTTACAGCCCTGGTCGTTCCTCATACTGTCACTCACAGCTCCGGTCGTTCATCATACTGTCAATGACAGCCCTGATCGTGCCTCATACTGTCAATGACAGCCCTGATCGTGCCTTATACTGTGTCTCGCAGCCCAGGGCGTGTCTCATACTGCCACTCACAGCCCAGGTCGTGCCTCATTCAGTCACTCACAGCCCAGGCTGTGCCTCATACTGGCACTCACAGCCCAGGTCGTGCCTCATACTGTCACTGACAGCCCTGGTCGTGCCTCATACTGTCACTCACAGCCCAGGTCGTCTCTCAAACTGTCACTCACAGAGCAAGTCGTGCCTCATATTGTCACTTACAGCCCTGCTCGCGCCTCATGTTGTCACTTACAGCCCTGATCGTGCCTCATATTTTCACTGACAATCCTGGTTGTGCCTCATACTGTCACTAATAGCCCAGGTCGTGCTTTATACGGTCACTTATAGCCCTGGTCGTGCCTCATACTGTCATTCACAGCCCAGGTCGTGCCTCATACTGTCACTTACAGCCCTGGTCGTTCCTCATACTGTCAATCACAGCTCAAGTTGTTCCTCATACTGTCACTGACAGCCCTGGTCGTGCCTCATACTGTCACACACAGCCCTGATCGTGCCTCATACTGTCCATTACAACCCAAGTCGTGCCTCATACTGTTACTGACAGCCCTGTTCGGGCCACATACTCTCCCTCACTGCCTTGGTCGTGCCTCATACTGTCACGTACAGCCTTGGTCGTGTCTCATACTGTCCCTTACAGCCCAGGTCGTGCCTCATAATGTCACTGACAGCCCAGGTCGTGCCTCATACTTTCACTGACAGCCCAGGACGTGCCTCATACTGTCACTGACAGACCAGGTCGTTCCTCATACTGTCACTCACAGCTCAGGTCATGCCTCATACTGTCAATGACAGCCTTGGTCGTGCCTCATTCTGTCACTGACACCCCAGGTCGTGCCTCATACTGTCACTGACAGCCCAGGTCGTGCCTCATACATTCACTGACAGCCCTGGTCGTTCCTCATACTATCAATGACATCCCAGGTCGTGCCTCATACTGTCCATTACAGCCCTGGTCGTGCCTTATACTCTCACTGACAGCCCTGGTCGTGCCTCAAGTTGTCACTTACAGCCCTGGTCGTGCCTCATACTGTCACTCAAAGCCCAGGTCGGGCCTCATACTGTCTCTCCCAGCTCTGGTCGTGTCTCATACTGTCACTCCCAGCTCTGGTCGTGTCTCATACTGTCACTCCCAGCCCTAGATGTGCCTTATACTGTTTCTCACAGCCCTGGTCGTGCCTCATACTGTCACTCCCAGCCCAGGTTGTGCCTTATACTATTTCTCGCAGCCCAGGGTGTGCCTCATACTGTCCCTCAAAGTCCAGGTCGTGCCTCATACTGTCACTTACAGCCCTGGTCGTGCCTCATACTGTCTCTCACATCCCTGGTCGTGCCTCATACTGTCACTCCCAGTCCTGGGCGTGCCTCATAATATCACTCACAGACCAGCTTGTGTCTCATACTGTCACTTTTAGCCCTGATTGTGCCTCATATTGTTACTCACAGCCCAGGTAGTGCCTCATACTGTCACGGTCAGCCCTGATCATGCCTCATACTGTCATTCACAGCCCTGGTCGTGCCTCATACTGTCACTCTCAGCTCACGTCGTGCCTCATACTATTACTGACAACACTGGTCGTGCCTCATGTTGTCACCTACAGCCTTGATCGTGCTTCATACTGTCATTCACAGCTCAGGCCGTGCCGCATACTATCTCTTACAGCCCTGGTCATACCTCATACTGCCACTCGAAGCCCAGGTCGAGTCTCATACTGTCACTCTCAGCCCTGGTCGTGCCTCATACTGTCACTCCCAGCCCTGGTCGTGCCTTATACTGTTTCTCACAGCCCTGGTCGTGCCTCATACTGTCACTCCCAGTCCTGGTCGTGACTTATACTATTTGTCGCAGCCCAGGACGTGCCTCATACTGCCACTCACAGCCCAGGTCGTGCCTCATACTATCACACACAGCCCAGGTCGTGCCTCATACTGTCACTCACAGCCCAGGTCGTGCCTCATACTGTCACTGACAGTCATGGTCGTGCCTCATACTGTCACTTACAGACGTGGTCGTGCCTCGTACTGTCAATTTCAGTCAAGGTCGTGCCTCATGTTGTCACTTGCAGCCCTGATCGTGCCTCATACTCTCACTCACAAATCAAGTAGTGCCTCCTACTGTCACTCAAAGCCCAGGTCGGACCTCATACTGTCACTGAAAGCCCTGGTCGTGCCTCATACTGTCACTCAAAGCTCAGGTTGTGCTTCATAATACCATTTACAGCCTTGGTCGTGCCTCATACTGTCACTCAAAGCCCAGGTCGTGCCTCATACTATCACTTACAGCCCTGGTCGTTCCTCATACTGTCACTCACAGCTCCGGACGTTCATCATACTTTCAATGACAGCCCTGATCGTGCCTCATACTGTCAATGACAGCCCTGATCGTGCCTTATACTGTGTCTCGCAGCCCAGGGCGTGTCTCATACTGCCACTCAAAGCCCAGGTCGTGCCTCATTCAGTCACTCACAGCCCAGGCTGTGCCTCATACTGGCACTCACAGCCCAGGTCGTGCCTCATACTGTCACTGACAGCCCTGGTCGTGCCTCATACTGTCACTCACAGCCCTGGTCGTCTCTCAAACTGTCACTCACAGAGCAGGTCGTGCCTCATATTGTCACTTACAGCCCTGCTCGTGCCTCATAATGTCACTCACCGCCCAGGTCGTGCCTCATACTGTCACTTACAGACCTGGTCGTGCCTCATACAGTCACTTACAGTCTATGTCGCGCCTCATGTTGTCACTTACAGCCCTGATCGTGCCTCATATTTTCACTGACAATCCTGGTTGTGCCTCATACTGTCACTAATAGCCCAGGTCGTGCTTTATACGGTCACTTATAGCCCTGGTCGTGCCTCATACTGTCATTCACAGCCCAGGTCGTGCCTCATACTGTCACTTACAGCCCTGGTCGTTCCTCATACCGTCAATCACAGCTCAAGTTGTTCCTCATACTGTCACTGACAGCCCTGGTCGTGCCTCATACTGTCACTCACAGCTCAGGTCATGTTCATACTGTCAATGACAGCCCTGGTCGTGCCTCATACTCTCACTCACAGCCCTGATCGTGCCTCATACTGTCCATTACAACCCAAGTCGTGCCTCATACTGTTACTGACAGCCCTGTTCGGGCCACATACTGTCCCTCACTGCCTTGGTCGTGCCTCATGCTGTCACGTACAGCCTTGGTCGTGTCTCATACTGTCCCTTACAGCCCAGGTCGTGCCTCATAATGTCACTGACAGCCCAGGTCGTGCCTCATACTTTCACTGACAGCCCAGGACGTGCCTCATACTGTCACTGACAGACCAGGTCGTTCCTCATACTGTCACTCACAGATCAGGTCATGCCTCATACTGTCAATGACAGCCTTGGTCGTGCCTCATTCTGTCACTGACACCCCAGGTCGTGCCTCATACTGTCACTGACAGCCCAGGTCGTGCCTCATACACTCACTGACAGCCCTGGTCGTTCCTCATACTATCAATGACATCCCAGGTCGTGCCTCAAGTTGTCACTTACAGCCCTGGTCGTGCCTCATACTGTCCCTGACAGCCCTGGTCGTGCCTCATACTGTCACTTACAGCGTTGGTCGTTCCTCATATTGTCACTCACAGCTCAGGTCGTGCCTCATATTGTCACTCACAACCCAGGTCGTGCCTCATTCTGTCACGTTCTACCCAGGTCGTGCCTCATACTGTCACTCACCGTTCAATTTGTACCTCATACTGTCACTTACAGCCCTGGTCGTGCCTCTTATTGTCACTCACATCCCTTGTCGTGCCTCATACTGTCAAGTTCAGCCCAGGTCGTCCTTCATGTTGTTACTCACAGCCCTGATCGTGCCTCATACTTTCACTGACAGCCCTGGTCGTGCCTCATACTGTCACGCAAAGCCCAGGTCGTGCCTCATACTGTCACTCACAATTCAGGTCATGCCCCACACTGTCACTTACAGCCCTGGTCGTGCCTCATACTGTCACTCAAAGCCCAGGTCGTGCCTCATACTGTCACTCACAATTCAGGTCATGCCCCATGCTGTCACTTACAGCCCTGGCCGTGCATCATACTGTCACTCGCAGCTCAGGTCGTGCCTTATACTCTCACTGACAGCCCTAGTTATACCTCATACTGTCACTCAAAGCCCAGGTCATGCCTCATACTGTCACTTAAAGCCCTGGTTGTGCCTCATACTGTCACTCACAGCCCAGGTCGTGCCTCATACCCTCACTTACAGCCCTGGTGGTGCCTCATACTCTCACAGCTCAGGTCGTGCCTCATACTGACACTGACAACCCTGATCGCGCCTCATACTGTCACTGACAGCTCTGGTCGTGCCTCATACTGTTATTCACAGCTCAAGTCATGCCTCATACTGTCACTGACAGCCCTGGTCGTGCCTCATACTGTTACTCACACCTAAGGTCGTGCCTCATAATGTCACTCACAGCCCTGGTCGTGGCACATACTGTCAATCACAGCCATGGTCGTGCCTCATACTGTCACTTACAGCCCAGGTCGGCCCTCATATTGTCACTCACAGCCCTGGTCGTGGAACATACTGTCAATCACAGCAATGGTCGTGCCTCATACTGTAACTTACAGCCCTGGTCGTGCCTCATACAGTCACTCACAGCCCTGGTCGTGCCTCATACAGTCACTCATAGGCCTGGCCGTGCCTCATACAGTCACTCATAGCCCTGGCCGTGCCTCATACAGTCACTCATAGCCCTGGCCGTGCCTCATACAGTCACTCATAGCCCTGGTCGTGCCTCATACAGTCACTCACAGCCCTGGTCGTGCCTCATACAGTCACTCATAGCCCTGGCCGTGCCTCATACAGTCACTCATAGCTCTGGTCGTGCCTCATACAGTCACTCATAGCCCTGGTCGTGCCTCATACAGTCACTCACAGCCCTGGTCGTGCCTCATACAGTCACTCACAGCCCTGGTCGTGCCTCATACAGTCACTCATAGCCCTGGCCGTGCCTCATACAGTCACTCATAGCCATGGCCGTGCCTCATACAGTCACTCACAGCCCTGACCGTGCCTCATACAGTCACTCATAGCCCTGGCCGTGCCTCATACAGTCACTCACAGCCCTGGCCGTGCCTCATACAGTCACTCACAGCCCTGGTCGTGCCTCATACAGTCACTCATAGCCCTGGCCGTGCCTCATACAGTCACTCACAGCCCTGACCGTGCCTCATACAGTCACTCATAGCCCTGGCCGTGCCTCATACAGTCACTCACAGCCCTGGCCGTGCCTCATACAGTCACTCACAGCCCTGGTCGTGCCTCATACAGTCACTCATAGCCCTGGCCGTGCCTCATACAGTCACTCACAGCCCTGGCCGTGCCTCATACAGTCACTCACAGCCCTGGCCGTGCCTCATACAGTCACTCATAGCCCTGGCCGTGCCTCATACTGCCAATCACAGCCCTGGTCGTGCCTTATACTGTCACTCACAGCCCTGGTCGTGCCTCATACAGTCACTCATAGCCCTGGTCGTGCCTCATACATTCACTCATAGCCCTGGTCGTGCCTCATACTGTTACTTACAGCCCAGGTCGTCCCTCATATTGTCACTTACAGCCATGGTCGTGCCTCATACTGCCAATCACAGCCCTGGTCGTGCCTTATACTGTCACTCACAGCCCTGGTCGTGCCTCATACAGTCACTCATAGCCCTGGTCGTGCCTCATACAGTCACTCATAGCCCTGGTCGTGCCACATATTGTCACTTACAGCCCTGGTCGTTCCTCATACTGTCACTTACAGCCCTGGTCGTACCTCATACAGTCACTCATAGCCCTGGCCGTGCCTCATACAGTCACTCATAGCCCTGGCCGTGCCAAATACAGTCACTCATAGCCCTGGCCGTGCCTCATACAGTCACTCATAGCCCTGGCCGTGCCTCATACAGTCACTCATAGCCCTGGCCGTGCCTCATACAGTCACTCATAGCCCTGGCCGTGCCTCATACAGTCACTCATAGCCCTGGCCGTGCCTCATACAGTCACTCATAGCCCTGGTCGTGTCTCATACAGTCACTCATAGCCCTGGCCGTGCCTCATACAGTCACTCATAGCCTTGGCCGTGCCTCATACAGTCACTCATAGCCCTGGTCGTGTCTCATACAGTCACTCATAGCCCTGGCCGTGCCTCATACAGTCACTCATAGCCCTGGTCGTGCCTCATACAGTCACTCATAGCCCTGGTCGTGTCTCATACAGTCACTCATAGCCCTGGCCGTGCCTCATACAGTCACTCATAGCCCTGGTCGTGTCTCATACAGTCACTCATAGCCCTGGCCGTGCCTCATACAGTCACTCATAGCCCTGGTCGTGCCTCATACAGTCACTCACAGCCCTGGTCGTGCCTCATACAGTCACTCATAGCCCTGGCCGTGCCTCATACAGTCACTCATAGCCCTGGCCGTGCCAAATACAGTCACTTATAGCCCTGGCCGTGCCAAATACAGTCACTCATAGCCCTGGCCGTGCCAAATACAGTCACTCATAGCCCTGGTCGTGCCTCATACAGTCACTCATAGCCCTGGCCGTGCCTCATACAGTCACTCATAGCCCTGGCCGTGCCTCATACAGTCACTCATAGCCCTGGCCGTGCCTCATACAGTCACTCATAGCCCTGGCCGTGCCTCATACAGTCACTCATAGCCCTGGCCGTGCCTCATACAGTCACTCATAGCCCTGGCCGTGCCTCATACAGTCACTCATAGCCCTGGCCGTGCCTCATACAGTCACTCATAGCCCTGGCCGTGCCTCATACAGTCACTCATAGCCCTGGCCGTGCCTCATACAGTCACTCATAGCCCTGGCCGTGCCTCATACAGTCACTCATAGCCCTGGTCGTGCCTCATACAGTCACTCATAGCCCTGGCCGTGCCAAATACAGTCACTCATAGCCCTGGTCGTGCCTCATACAGTCACTCATAGCCCTGGCCGTGTCTCATATTGTGGAATCCATCATGCTTTGGGTTGACTTTTCCTCGTGTTCTCGTCCCCATGTTATTATCTGTAACCTTGTGGTGATCGCTTCTCTGGTGACAACACTGGCCCTGGCGTCTTGTCCCAACTGTTAGTAACACTGCCTATTACCAAGGGCGCCCGCGGTACAGTTGGGCGTATTACATATTATTTATTATTACATATACATATTTTCAAAATCCTTCTCGACTCACACTCGAGAATTCCGGGTTCAAATCCCGGGCGAGACAGAAATGGTTGGGCACGTTTACTATCACCAATATGCCCCTGTCCACCAAGGAGTAAATAGTACCCAGGAGTCAGTCAGCTCATTGTGGGGTTGTATCCTGGGGTAGGGTCAGTAGTTCTACCCTGGGGGGGGGGGGTCCTGGAAATAAGCCTAACATGTATTGTATGTGAAAGCTGGCTGCCTGTCCCCGGACACAACGAATTTTTATTATTGTTGTTATATAATTGTTATTATTTTTATTATTATTATTATTTTTATTATTATTATTATATTTTTTATAAATATTATTATTATTATTATAGTATTATTATTATAATATAATAATACTATAATAATAGTAATAATAACAAGTATTATTACTATAATTATTATAATAATAATAATATATTAATATTATTATTAATAAAAGTAATAATATAATAATTATAATAATGATAATAATATTAATAATAATATAATATTAATAATATAATAATAGTAATTATTATTATTATTATAATTATTAATATAATTATTATTATTATTATTATTATTATTATTAATGGTGGTGTAGCTTAGCTGGTTGGTCACTATGACCATAGTGACTATAGTGACCATAGTTATCACTATGATAACTTTGGTCACTACGGTCACAACTTGTATCTCTGTTCCTTTCTGACATGTTGCGTCAGGACGTTTTCCTCTACGTCTTCCATAGTCTTACATCAAGAAGTTTCCCTCAACGTTTTCCCTAATATTAGATCTCCATGTCTCTTCTTACCCTCGTGGGCATATTGTTTCCTCTTACAAATACCATCGCTTATTGCTCGTATGCACTAAGGCCAAGAGATAATGCTGTACTAGAAAATGAAAACTCAATTTCCAAATGAAATGGGTCGAAAACAGCAAGTTTTGGGTCCTCTGGAAGGTTAGAACAGCAGCAAGTTCTCCTTAGGTTTCAAAACATCATGAAAATCGTTGATTTAAAGTAGTTTCTCCTAACCAAACAGACTAAATCAGAGAACCCAAAACAGAAAACATGATAGTACATTACTTTTGTGAGCCACTACCATTTTCTAATACGGCAATTTTTGGCCGTAGCACACATACGAGCGAAAAGAAACGTGATTTGAAAGAGGACGATTTGCCTGTGGAGGTTCCAATTACCAGAATATGTTCATATATGTGGTCCTAGTATGAGGACATGAAAATATATGGAAACATGTGGAAAATTCCACTCACCATGTCCGTATTATTATCTAAGGAATGAAATATTTCCATACTATATCTATATTTTACATCAAAGGCATATCTCGTCTGGTAATTTAATCAGTATCTACATTAGCAACCTATATGACCATTTGGTCAAGTGCACCATTGGGCATAATATTTATATAACATTGTACATGTGACCTCAAGAATATAGAAGCTTCTAGATAATCAAAATAATGTTGGAACAAAATAATAGCTTCCTGTGACATTTTCAAAATCCTTAATAAAGGACAAATTATACTGTCAATAATCCTTAAATTCACTAGGTGTTTATAATGTGATATAACTTCATCACAATAATCAGTCTAAATAATGAAAATAATCAAACTATAATAATTGTCGACACCTTCACTGGAGCAAAGGGGGCGCCGCCGGTGGGAGAAGCGTCCACTACCTGATCATCTTTTGTTGACGTCGAAGCGGTGTGCACGTGTGTGGTGTTGATCACAATTTTAACGGACATTATCGCACAAACTGTTTATCTAATCACCAGTGATAACTCCCTAGATACTCGGGAAGTCCCTGATCTATAATCTGATCTGTAATTTGACCATAAGAACTCTTATCATGAAGAGTGAAGTCGAGCTCTGGTGCCAGGAGTCTCACCACGTTTCCTCCATTGTGACCTCATCCTAGCAACCGCTTGAAGAAGCCATCCCACAGCCACCAGGGACATGACCAACATCAAGGCTGCCATATCCCCATCAAAATATAGAACCTCGTTTCAACAGGAGAAACATCATCTTACAACTTGCCATATTAGGCTCCGGTTCTCAATTTCAGGATAAGTTATTATTTTAAAGCGTACATTGGCCAATAGTATGTTTTATGCCATTAATACATCTATATATAAATTGAGAGTCGTTAGGCAGATAGGCAACGCCTCACCAAGTAGTGAGTTGATTTACCATCTTCAGTGACTGAACCTCTTTTATTGTTGAATATTCATATACATCTGAATATCTATATCTTTTGTATATAATTCATTAGTATAACTCATCATATATTTAATTGCCATTTCCATTAATCTTATTTTATCAAATTAGTTAATTTTATTGCATGTAATATTTTCAGTGGAACCATTATTTTTTTTCTTAAAGAATGACTGTTTTCTGGGACGAATATCCTATTTCCGCCCCAGTGCGGACGACGTCCATCATCCTTAATCGTTTTGTCAAAGTCTACAGGGGGGAATCTGGGGATGTTCTCACCGTCAGGGTTCGCCCTCGACTGTGGTTTCCGTTAAGGAGGGGAAAGGGAGGTAACAGCTGGCAGTGGGTTTGTGTGCGAAAGTGGAGTCATTATTTTTTCTTAAAGAATGACAGTTTTATGTACCCTCCCTGCTTCCAGAGCGCTAAGGATATGCGGGCCATACTTACCACATAGCTATGAGAAGTGACACCACATGACCACATGGGGGTTACCTCTTCAAAGGTTGAGGCCTAACTGTTGCAAATGTCATCACCAACCTCTACTATAGTCAGTCATACCCTCCCCCTCCATCCACATAGCAGGACATACCACATACCATCACATAGAGCGTGGGATAGGTGTGCGGTGTTGTCTTATTATTCCAGTTGTGTGACAGATTCCCCAGAGGGGAGCCGTCCACAAAGGCTCTCTCTCCCACCCAGGATCTGCATTTGGAATTTGTATGTTGAGGTCATGGCACACCTTTGAGAAAGAACAATGACACACTCAATGCTATGTGCCAGTGTGAACTGAGTCAGGAGAGAGTATGGTACACTGTATTGCTGTCACTCCCAGTAAAGTGGTGGTGGTGACAAATTGGTGACAACATACAAATTCCAAATGCAGGCCTGGGTGAGAGCCTTTGTGGACGGCTCCCCTCTGGGGAATCTTTCACACAACTGGAATAATAAGACAACACCGCACACCTATCCCACGCTCCAACTGACCCCCCCCCACCCCCTCCTCCCCCTTACCATCACCCCCCCCCACCCCCTCCTCCCCCTTACCATCACCCCCCCCACCCCCTCCTCCCCCTTACCAATCACCCCCCCACCCCCTCCTCCCCCTTACCATCACCCCCCCCCCACCCCCTCCTCCCCCTTACCATCACCCCACCCTCCCCCACGCCGATTGTTCTGTGCAAAAGCATTTTTTTAAAGAGTAACGAGAGTCATAAGGTGGTCTTCAATCTTATTATTATAACAAATCAAAATTTTTTTGTAAACACAACTGCATGGGATACACATAGCAGTCAAGGAGACCAGGCTCTTAAGATGGGTATGGGCTGAGAAGGAGGGGGAGAGGGGAGCAGGTGGTGTCTTTGTGTGATAGCATGGTGTGGGACGGGTTGTGGCATGTGTGATAGCAGGGTGTGGGACGGGTTGTGGCATGTGTGATAGCATGGTGTGGGACGGGTTGTGGCATGTGTGATAGCATGGTGTGGGACGGGTTGTGGCATGTGTGATAGCATGGTGTGGGACGGGTTGTGGCATGTGTGATAGCATGGTGTGGGACGGGTTGTGGCATGTGTGATAGCATGGTGTGGGACGGGTTGTGGCATGTGTGATAGCATGGTGTGGGACGGGTTGTGGCATGTGTGATAGCATGGTGTGGGACGGGTTGTGGCATGTGTGATAGCATGGTGTGGGACGGGTTGTGGCATGTGTGATAGCATGGTGTGGGACGGGTTGTGGCATGTGTGATAGCATGGTGTGGGACGGGTTGTGGCATGTGTGATAGCAGGGTGTGGGACGGGTTGTGGCATGTGTGATAGCAGGGTGTGGGACGGGTTGTGGCATGTGTGATAGCATGGTGTGGGACGGGTTGCGGCATGTGTGATAGCATGGTGTGGGACGGGTTGTGGCATGTGTGATAGCATGGTGTGGGACGGGTTGTGGCATGTGTGATAGCATGGTGTGGGACGGGTTGTGGCATGTGTGATAGCATGGTGTGGGACGGGTTGTGGCATGTGTGATAGCATGGTGTGGGACGGGTTGTGGCATGTGGGACGTTGTGGGTCATGTAGGGTAAAAGTGAAAGTATATGAACAGGTGAGCAATAGTAGTAGAAGAATATGTGCCGGACGTGATGCAAAAATGGGCAGACGTGATGCAAAAATGGGCAGACGTGATGCAAAAATGAGCGGACGTGATACAAAAATGGGCGGACGTGATGCAAAAATGGGCGGACGTGATGCAAAAATGGGCAGACGTGATGCAAAAATGGGCTTACGTGATGCAAAAATGGGCGGACGTAATGCAAAAATGGGCAGATGTGATGCAAAAATGGGCAGACGTGATGCAAAAATGGGCAGACGTGATGCAAAAATGGGCGGACGTGATGCAAAAATGGGCAGACGTGGTGCAAAAACGCGCGGACGTGATTCCAAAATGTGCGGACGGGATACAAAACACCGGAACGTTGTGAATCCTGGGGGTAAAAGGAGGTAGGTGTAAATAAGTGAATAGGTGTGTAGCGTACGTGTAGATAGCATAGAGTTTTCCTTAGGTGAGCAATGTTCCACACATACAAAATTCACAGTAAACATATAAAAGACTAATGTGGAAAAACACAGTCAATGTAGCGTAATGTGGAAACAGACTTTCTGCTGTCCAAATAAATACCATTTTGAAAATGTATGCGTGTCTACTCAATCTCCATCCACTCTTCATCCATCAACCAATATTGATGTGCAGTACTTGTAACACACAACAGCATTAGCGCTCAGTTCTTGTAACACACAGTCAGTGCAATGTAATGTGTGAAAATAAACTTTCTGCTGTCCAAATAAATAACAATTTTGAAAATGTATGCAAGTCTAGACAATCTCCTATGGCCCTTACATTCTAAACACAAATAAAATATTAGCACACGCTCGTAACGCTTTATATCATCATCATTACGTAACGCACCCCAGCGCGAGTGAGGTGTCTCTAGTTTAGATTTTAGTGCCCTACACACAATGTTCGCGTCTTTACTAGTTAAGCGGCACTACTTGAGCAAACCTGGAGTATATGTCCACACAAACGAACAAATATTTGATGCCATTTCTCATCCTTGCCAACTTTCCTATTTCTGCTAGATCAATAGACACATAAACCCGAGGTTTAGGACTCAAAACTCATCGACGCGCAAATTTTCTAGGTTGTAAAAATGCAGCGTATATGCATCTGAGGATTTTAAGTAATCTTTCACATCGTCCAGTGTTATGTCAGAATTAAGTAATTTAGCTGCTTTATATAATCTCTGCATGCCTCCAAATCCTCCAGTGGAAGTAGGATCATTATAAACTCGATCGAGTATTTGCTGTTTCTTGCTCACCATTGATAAACTATTTCAAATGGTTTCTCTTCCACAATATTCCCGCGCAAAGTTATGCTGGCGGGTGTGCTCGACCCGAGATCTACAAATAAATAACTATAGGGTTTGGCTATGAGCTTTTTATATATTTCTAGAAATTTCTTTGAATCCTGTTTCCCAAATATTTGACGTCCCAAAGTCTCAATTTGAGAAAGGTCTCTTGATTTGACTAATAAGAAATGCGAAGCATTTAGGCCTATGTTCCTACAATATTTTCCAGGAAAAAATATTTATTGCGTGATCAATATGGCAGAGATGTTATGATCTTGAGGTTATCTTGAGATGATTTCGGGGCTTTAGTGTCCCTGCGGCCCGGTCCTCGACCAGGCCTCCACCCCCCGTGACAGCTGACTAACACCCAGGTACCTATTTTACTGCTAGGTAACAGGGACATAGAGTGAAAGAAACTCTGCCCATTGTTTCTCGTCGGCGCCTGGGATCGAACCCAGGACCCACAAGTCCAGCGTGCTGTCCGCTCGGCCGACCGGCTCCCCCTGATGACATCCCCTGATGAAAATATCAGAAACAATTTTTGAATTTGCGCTTTCGGTAAAGAGATCGTCGATTATTATCAGCAATGGGAAATTATCCATTTGCTCATCCAAAGGATCAATAATGCTCGAATGAGCAATAATTTTTCTATTAATTTGTGGATTGTTCATCAACTCAGAATATCCCCCACCACATATAATTATGCGAGAGAATGTTTCATGGTACTTGTGCACGAGTTTGTTCCATTAAAAGTATTCCCCCGCATTTGAATAACCCGCTATTATCATCCGGCTGAAGAAGTTAAGATAAGCTTGAGGTATTATCTCATCAGGTCTTTCCATGTTTGGGGCAGAGTCTCTACTGTTTAATATGTGCACTGTGGAATGTTTTTTTATATATGGAAAAGAACACGAGGGGTGGGGGGTGGAATATAAAAAAAAAAACATGTATTTCTTTTTTATAGAAACATAAACATGATATATGCAGGCTTAGGTATGACAAAGAAAAAAAAAATACATTCAACTTTATTTTGTTTATTGAAACAAACATAATATATACATATTTACAAGCTTAGATCTATAGGTCGGCAAAAACTTACGCATAATAATAATTAATAATAATAATAATAATTAATAATAATAATAAATAATATAAAATAATAATAATAATATTAATAATAAGTAATAATAATAATAATAATAATATTAATAATATTTAATAATAACATCCCCTACACACTAATGTGAGAATGCAAAGTTTTTTTTTAATGCAGAGGAGCGAGTATATTTCACCGCAAGTTTGGGAATAGGCTTTGACCCAAAGAATCTCTCTTGGCCCACATATTGAAAATTGGGTAATGACGCCGTCCTACAGGGTGCATATTTTGTACCACATTTTCCTCTACGTCTACATCCATCTCCAAGTTACTAATGACCGCCTCATCCTCTGGATTGTGAGGAATATCAGTGACCATAAGCGAGTGAAACGGTGGAGTTTATTATGTATCGCTTATCATCAAATGCGGATAAGGCTTTCTTGACAGTAACGCATGTGCACATTTGCCTGCCAACATTTCTTATAGACCTAGTCACAAACCTCCGACTTGTGTTTGTTTCAAGGGCGTCTATGAAAGATGAGTGTTCTAGCCCAGCTTGCTGACGTCGTGTGATCCCCTTGCATCTACAAATGTGCTGCTTATCCAGCGTCACTAGCGAGTACATTTTGGGCTTAAGGGCAACGAGCTGGGTTATAATTCTAGACCCTACTTCGGACTTTAAAAGACCCAGTTTGCCCTTTCGCGCGATTGAATATAGAGAATGATCTTTGGGGAAATTGCTAAAATCAATGTGGTATATGAGCGGGGCCTTATTAAGCTCTTCAAACGCATCTCTGCAAGTAAGCTGAATAATGTACGAAGTCAGGTGTCGGTGTAGAGCAGTTTTGACTTGTCACAATATTTTGCTTTGACCGTGTCGTACCAAAAGGAATATAGCCGCCTTTTTAGCTATTTGAAGAATTTGAAAGCCTAGATATGTGGGCGTATTTGATAGTGAGCGAATCTTTGCGGGTTGTGCATAGAACACGGTCCTCACTCAGCAAAGTCGCTCGTTTAAAAACGGGTCGTGCGTGTGTTTGAGGAACTGTTTGCGAGTTGTGGTTAAATAGTGTTTATTGGCATAACGCTCCAAATTCATTAAAGATTTGTCCTATATTACGTTATTTACAAGTTTAAATTCCTAAGCCTTAATTGCGCAGGTTGAGTTTGTGCGCTCGCGAATATTGCTATCTACAAAGGACTTGAAGTGCGCCCTCTGCTCGAATTCAAAGATAGTGTGCAAGCGCGAGACTTCCACCCGTAGTCACATTAACAGCTGAAGCAAACTAGACTAATTAACTAGTCTTCTTGTGCTTCATGGGTGGCAATGAGCTTTCGATTATTGTGCGGCAGCTTGTAGATTTTCCACAACTAGGATCGACTTGCTGTATTCTGACAGTTGTTCCGTCACGATGTCGGCGTGAGCTAAAATTAATGGCATGTCGTCGGTGTATCTAGCAACGTCGGGGGAAACTTGTTTAGTGTCGCACAAAATTCCAATAACCGCGCTCTTGATCGCAGTCATTATTTCTCAAACCTCGTAATAGCATTTCATCGCGTTCAGCGTCAGTTAGGCAACGGAAACCACCAGTGGGGAGCTTTTCACTCATGCACGTTGCATGGAGTGAATTAAAATCGAGATTGAGGATGTGTGTGTGTTCCATCCTCGCTAGACCCCACCCCGGTGTAATGGTTCTCGTCGGTGGACAATTGCTTTACAACTGAGGTGAAGCCACCTCTCAAATTCCTGCTAATGAGGTCATACATTCTAGGGTCTGATATTGTATCTAGCGCCACCTTACTTTTGAAGAGGAAGGCGTCCCACGCGAAACTAGATAAAGAGAGGTAATATGCAATATCTAATCTATAAAGATCTAACATAGTGCGTCGCCACACTGTGAAAATGTCGGCCAAAATGCCAGTGTCGACTTTTAAATACAAGAAGAGATATTCGCCAATATTGCGACACTTGGCTAATTTAAAGACCTTTAACGCTTGTTTGTATTCTTTTTCAGGGAGCTCTTCCTGCGTTAAGGTATTGAAAAATGCATCGCGGGGGGGGGGGGGGGAGAGAAGTTCCGGTTCATTTAATACGTCCCAATTTGACATGTAATCGTAACAAAAGGACTGTTTGCCAGTTAACAATAACTTATGGGCCTCAGCAGGGAACTTATCTAACATGGCGAGAGTGAACGTTGTAGGTTTGCCGCTGTCGATGCATTCCTTGGCTAATTTGGCCAATGACCCATTGAGCAAGGCTAAGCTGTCCATAAATCTAAGAAAGTCAATGTCAACTTTCATAAATTTATACCCGTCTTTGGACATAATGTCTACGTTGCATTTGGGCACGTTTCCTAACTCGTTTAACAAAACCCCTAAATCATACGCCGCATTATGTGAAAACGTGTGCAAGTATTTGTACCCATCGTTGCACTGGAGATTGCAGCGAGAGCATAGGGCGGCTAAGTAATTATGTTCTCTCAGTGAATGATCGTGGTGCCTATTTTTGACGATTTTGGGCCCGAAAGGTTCTTTGCATATCTCGCACCTGGTCTGACTCCTGTAAACCTGCTCTTGCTATGCTAACATGTGCAGATGGTAATATGGCTGTTCTTGCGCTATTCTGGCCCACGAAGCTGATAATTTATTAATGAAATGGGTTGCAGAATTGGGCCCGAGGTAGAAATCTTTTTTGACGACATTATAGCGACGGTCTATGATTATGTAAGCTTATGCGATGGACCTGTAACGTGCTTTGATCATTCCCTGTGGCCTATCCTTTTGCAGGGCGCACTCAAAATCGTAGCAGCACGTGTGGCTTGGCCCGTACGCTCGCCCGAAATGTTTAAACTCTATTTTCTTTTCTGAGGGAGGAAAATGCAACGTTTGTTTGACCTCGCAAGTTGCTTCATTTGCGAGCATTTGATGGGGTGGGAGGGCGATTAAGCAAGAGTGACAGAATTTATGATTAGCTGGGATGTTTTCCGAATGAGACCTCATATTACGCACATATTTGGTAAAGTTCTTGATGAGGACCAAATGTCGGCCTCCCAGCACAAGTAAAGATATGACATCCTTAAAATTCCCACGGCCTTTTCTAGCCAAACTAATGTAATGACGACCTTTATCTCCTTTTGCCAGAACATAAATAAATATCGAAGACCTGTTTAAAACTTCGACTTTGGCGATGTCGTCAAAAGATACCGGCGTGCCTATGTCATTACTCCATCTTACTTGTCAGCGACACTATCGCCCAGATTTGGCCGGATTTTTTATGTCGTTATAAAGGAACCCGCGGGCCAAACATTTGTGCACTGCGATGCACTGCATAAGGCAAATATTGGCTTCCCCTCGGGGGTTGAATATGTGGCCCTTTGCCCCGTAACTTGGCCAGGTATTCTACGAATGAACCCAGTCGAACTGGGTGTTCGATGAGGGCCATATTTATGTAAAACCCCGAAATTGGCTCTATGCAGACATTCGACCCTTCCTGTTCCCTTAGCAACTCCTCGAGTTTATTATCTATCTCATTGGCCCAGAAATTAACAAGCTGTTCTACTTCCTCTTGAGTTATGGCACGCATTTCCCCGCGCATGTGCATTGCTGGATCAGAATCATCGTCGGGCTCTACGTTGAGCCTCCGCAAATTGAAAATCAGAAAATATGCGAATATGTGGATGGTCTAAAGTGAATAACCCATTGACGAAATCAATGAAAAACGCACAATATGTTCGCAAATAAGCCCCCGCACGTGCTCTGGCACGCTAAATGAATAGCGTGTGTAAGCCCCATTGATATTGCGAATGATGTTCACAATTTCAATATCCTGAGGAGGGGGAAGGGAAGGAGCAGGTGGTGGTGGTGAGTCAAACAACTCTGGGCGTCACTGTCGGCGTCTGCAAAAGAAAAAAAATGAGGTATTAATATTAGTATTGTATGTAGCGTGTTTGTGTGTGTGTGTGTGTGTGTGTGTGTGTTTGTGTGTGTGTGTGTGTGTGTGTGTGTGTGTGTGTGTGTGTGTGTGTGTGTGTGTGTGTGTGTGTGTGTGTGTACTCACCTAGTTGTACTCACCTAGTTGTGTCTGCAGGATCGAGCATTGACTCTTGGATCCCGCCTTTCGAGCATCGGTTGTTTACAGCAATGACTCCTGTCCCATTTCCCTATCATACCTGGTTTTAAAATTATGAATAGTATTTGCTTCCATAACCTGTTCCTGAAGTGCATTCCATTTTCCCACTACTCTCACGCTAAAAGAAAACTTCCTAACATCTCTGTGACTCATCTGAGTTTCAAGCTTCCATCCATGTCCCCTCGTTCTGTTACTATTCCGTGTGAACATTTCGTCTATGTCCACTCTGTCAATCCCTCTGAATATTTTATACGTTCTTATCATGTCCCCCCTCTCCCTTCTTCTTTCTAGTGTCGTAAGGCACAGTTCCCTCAGGCGCTTCTCATACCCCATCCCTCGTAGCTCTGGGACGAGTCTCGTTGCAAACTTCTGAACCTTTTCCAGTTTCATTATATGCTTCTTCAGATGGGGACTCCATGATGAGGCGGCATACTCTAAGACTGGCCTCACGTAAGCAGTGTAAAGCGCCCTAAATGCCTCCTTACTTAGGTTTCTGAATGATGTTCTAACTTTTGCCAGTGTAGAGTACGCTGCTGTCGTTATCCTATTTATATGTGCCTCAGGAGATAGATTAGGTGTTACGTCCACCCCCAAGTCTCTTTCGCGCGTCGTCACAGGTAGGCTGTTCCCCTTCATTGTGTACTGACCCTTTGGTCTCCTATCTCCTAGTCCCATTCCCATAACTTTGTGTGTGTGTGTGTGTGTGTGTGTGTGTGTGTGTGTGTGTGTGTGTGTGTGTGTGTGTGTGTGTGTGTGTGTGTGTGTGTGTGTTGATTGTTGATTGAGATGTCATAAAATTAGCAAAAATATTTGTATGGCTCCTATTTTTTTTTTGTTTTCTGTTTTTGAGCGAGTGGTGTGATTGAGATGACATAATAAACAATGCGAAATACTCACGTTCCCTATGCTGCCCCCCACGCCGAAGCGATGATGTCGACTGGTCGCTACTATAACTTTCGAATAAATCGGGGGATCTGACTCGCATATCAACCGAGGAGCTGGGCAAGGTGTGTGTGTGTTGTTGTTGTTGCATTAGAGTCCGATATGGCAGTCCTGAAAGGAATAACAATACAATAGCTGGGGGAATGGCCTTTTTAAGTGGTGTCTATCTGATCTCTCTCTCGCACTCGCAATAATAATAATAATAATAATAATAATAATAATAATAATAATAATAATAATAAACAAAAACATAACTTACATTTGTAGCGACATCCTTAGTGACGACTCCAAATTTCAACGAATCACGAGGAACCCCGTAGAAGACCTTAAGCGGAAAGTAAACAAAACAATTACAGCAATCAACGCAAAGAAAGGTAGTGTGCATTTCAATAAACTTCAAGGCGACTATGGCTTAGGATATGCCTACGGCAATGTTAAGACGCATAAATCAGGTAACCCACTACGCCCTATAATCAGCCAAATACCAACCCCAACTTATTACCTGGCAAAGAAACTCAATGAACTCCTAACTCCATACACTCCAAGTAAGTTTAGTCTACAATCATCAGCAGATTTCCTAGAATTGATCAAATCTACCCAGCCCGATGGAATCATCGCTTCCCTGGACGTTGAATCCCTATTTACCAACGTCCCAGTCGACACAACCATAGGAATGATACTGGACAGAGTATACAGAGACGAGAGCACCCCAAATTAGACATACCTGAGCCACACTTGAAGAGTCTTCTCGAAGCATGTACAAAGGAAGCCCCTTTCATCAGTCCACAAGGAGACATGTATATACAAATAGACGGAGCAGCAATGGGCTCCCCCCTTAGGAGTTTTATTTGCTAATTTTTATATGGGAACCATCGAAGATAGGGTCTTCAGTAGCAGACAAAAACCAACTGTATATTGCCGGTATGTAGATGACATATTCGTAATACAAAAAGACTCAGATTAACTAATTGACCTAAAAAGACATCTACAGAGAGAGTCAGTACTCCGATTTACACATGAAAATAGTGAAAATAACAGTCTGCCATTCCTGGATATACTAATAACAAAAACAGGAACCTCTTTAAGCACCAACGTATATACCAAGCCCACCAACATAGGATTATGCCTGAACGGTAGAAGTGAGTGCCCCCAAAGATATAAAGCCAGTGTTCTCAATGCTTATATTCGTCGAGCGGTTACCCACTGCTCTGAATGGAGCAACGTGAGTAGAGAGTTTAAAAGAGTAACTCAGGTATTGGTGAACAACGGATATAGCAACGCGGAAATAAACGCTGCTATAAGAAGACACTTGCACCGTTGGTATAATCCAGAGCCTAGAACAGAAACCACAACACCTCCAATAAAATTATATTACAAATCAACCATGCACAGTGAACATATAAAAGAGGAAAGAATAATGAAAGAAATAATCCGTAAAGGAGTAAAAAGCACTACTCCTAACCAAAACATAAACCTGATAATATTCTACAAAACCAAGAAGACTTCCGAACTCCTTATCAAAAACAGCCCGAAGCCGACGGAGAACCCTCTACAGCAGTCAAGCGTTGTATACATGTACACTTGCCCCCACGAAGGATGTAACCTTCAATCTAAGTACATAGGTATGACGTCGACCAAGCTGACGAGGCGTTTGACATGCCATCTTCAATCCGGTGCCCCTAGGAATCACATGAGACAAGCCCATGACACCACTCTAACAAGAGAAATGTTGAACAAGAATACCTATATAATAGACAAAACCCCAGATGCAAGAAGATTACAAATTCTTGAGGCAATTCTCATAAGAATAGAAAAACCTACCATGCACACCCAAATCACGGAACTATTTACTCTACCCACCATGAGAGTAAGGACAAGACCAGAACATAACGATGCCAACACAGAAGACAATGTCCAACATAACAGGCCAATTACACTGGATTAATCTTTGTGTTTAGATAGGAGCTGCCTCGTATGGGCCAATAAGCCTTCTGCAGTTACCTCTATGTTTCACCTTTCATCTCTTATGTATCCCCCCATGTTTTCACCTTTATTGTATTATCACCTGACCCAGTGCGGGTATAAAATCAACCAGCATTGTAAGATCTGTTCACTTGAGAGTGAACCATGGAGGTTCGAAACGTTGTGCAAATTGTACAAATAAGTGTAATACACTATAGTAAATCACTTCTTTTCTTCACCTTAAAAGTACGAAAATGAGTTTTGGAGAACTCCTATTTCAACTAAGCCCTGATGCTAAGAAAATAGTTATAGAAGCCCTAAACCAGAAAATAATAAATACAGAATATGCGGTCATATTCAATGAAACATGTTTGAAAGAAAACCTGCTGCCAGTATACACCAATATATATATTGGTGTATACTGGTGAAGTGGTTCAAATAGCCGAAGCTATTTGAACCACTTTCCCTCCGGCACAAGATTACCATCTGAGTGCCTGCGGGGAAGTGGTTCAAATAGCTTCGGCTATCACTTCCTTATGTCCGGTCGTGATGGTCAAGCGGATTAAAGCGTCCTGTAGTTACCAGTTGCGTTGCTCCTGGGAGTATGTGTTCGAGTCACTTTTGGGGTGTGAGTTTTCAGTCATATTATATATATATATATATATATATATATATATATATATATATATATGTCGTACCTAGTAGCCAGAACTCACTTCTCAGCCTACTATGCAAGGCCCGATTTGCCTAATAAGCCAAGTTTTCATGAATTAATATATTTTCTCTAATTTTTTTCTTATGAAATGATAAAGATACCCCATTTCATTATGTATGAGATCAATTTTTTTTATTGCAGTTAAAATTAACATAGTTATATGACCGAACCTAACCAACCCTACCTAACCTAACCTAACCTATCTTTCTAGGTTAGGTTAGGTTAGGTAGCCGAAAAAGTTAGGTTAGGTAGGTTAGGTAGTCGAAAAACAATTAATTCATAAAAACTTGGCTTATTAGGCAAATCGGGCTCTGCATAGTAGCCTGAGAAGTGCGTTCTGGCTACTAGGTACGACATATATATATATATATATATATATATATATATATATATATATATATATATTTATATATATATATATATATGTCGTACCTAGTAGCCAGAACGCACTTCTCAGCCTACTATGCAAGGCCTGATTTGCCTAATAAGCCAAGTTTTCATGAATTAATGTTTTTTCGACTATCTAACCTACCTAACCTAACCTAACCTAACTTTTTCGGCTACCTAACCTAACCTAATCTATAAAGATAGGTTAGGTTAGGTAGGGTTGGTTAGGTTCGGTCATATATCTACGTTAATTTTAACTCCAATAAAATAATATTGACCTCATACATAATGAAATGGGTAGCTTTATCATATCATAAGGACAAAATTAGAGAAAATATATTAATTCAGGAAAACTTGGCTTATTAGGCAAATCGGGCCTTGCATAGTAGGCAGAGAAGTGCGTTCTGGCTACTAGGTACGACATATATATATATATATATATATATATATATATATATATATATATATATATATATATATATATATATATATATGTCGTACCTAATAGCCAGAACGCACTTCTCAGCCTACTATGCAAGGCCCGATTTGCCTAATAAGCCCAGTTTTCCTGAATTATTATATTTTCTCTAATTTTTTTCTTATGAAATGATAAAGCTACCCATTTCATTATGTATGAGGTCAATTTTTTTATTGGAGTTAAAATTAACGTAGATATATGACCAAACCTAACCAACTATACCTAACCTAACCTACCCTATCTTTATAGGTTAGGTTAGGTTAGGTAGCCGAAAACGTTAGGTTAGGTTCGGTTAGGTAGGTTAGGTAGTCGAAAAAACATTAATTCATGAAAACTTGGCTTATTAGGCAAATCGGGCCTTGCATAGTAGGCTGAGAAGTGCGTTCTGGCTATTAGGTACGACATATATATATATATATATATATATATATATATATATATATATATATATATATATACATATATATATATATATATATATATATATATATATATATATATATATATATATATATATATATATATATATATATATATATGTCGTACCTAGTAGCCAGAACGCACTTCTCGGCCTACTATGCAAGGCCCGATTTGCCTAATAAGCCAAGTTTTCCTGAATTATTATATTTTCTCAATTTTTTTTCTTATGAGATGATAAAGCTACCCATTTCATTATGTATGAGGTCAATATTTTTTTATTGGAGTTAAAATTAACGTAGATATATGACCAAACCTAACCAACCCTACCTAACCTAACCTAACCTATATTTATAGGTAAGGTTAGG
Organism: Procambarus clarkii; assembly: GCF_040958095.1. Taxonomy (NCBI): domain Eukaryota; kingdom Metazoa; phylum Arthropoda; class Malacostraca; order Decapoda; family Cambaridae; genus Procambarus; species Procambarus clarkii. Next base: position 14,378,495 of record NC_091208.1, on the reverse strand, counting down.
TTAGGTAGCCAAAAAAAGCTAGGTTAGGTTAGGTTAGGTAGGTTAGGTAGACGAAAAAACATTAATTCATGAAAACTTGGCTTATTAGGCAAATCGGGCCTTGAATAGTAGGCTGAGAAGTGCGTTCTGGCTATTAGGTACGACATATATATATATATATATATATATATATATATATATATATATATATATATATGTCGTACCTAGTAGCCAGAACTCACTTCTCAGCCTACTATGCAAGGCCCGATTTGCCTAATAAGCCAAGTTTTCATGAATTAATGTTTTTTCGTCTACCTAACCTACCTAACCTAACCTAACCTAGCTTTTTTTGGCTACCTAACCTAACCTTACCTATATATATAGGTTAGGTTAGGTTAGGTAGGGTTGGTTAGGTTCGGTCATATATCTACGTTAATTTTAACTCCAATAAAAAAAAATTGACCTCATACATAGTGAAAAGGGTAGCTTTATCATTTCATAAGAAAAAAATTATAGTAAATATATTAATTCAGGAAAACTTGGCTTATTAGGCAAATCGGGCCTTGAATAGTAGGCTGAGAAGTGAGTTCTGGCTACTAGGTACGACATATATATATATATATATATATATATATATATATATATATATATATATATATATATATATATGTCGTACCTAATAGCCAGAACGCACTTCTCAGCCTACTATGCAAGGCCCGATTTGCCTAATAAGCCAAGTTTTCATGAATTATTTATTTTTCGACTACCTAACCTACCTAACCTAACCTACCTTTTTCGGCTACCTAACCTAACCTAACCTATAAAGATAGGTTAGGTTAGGTTAGGTAGGGTTGGTTAGGTTCGGTCATATATCTACGTTAATTTTAACTCCAATAAAAAAAATTAACTTCATACATAATGAAATGGGTAGCTTTATCATTTCATAAGAAAAAAATTAGAGAAAATATATTAATGCAGGAAAACTTGGCTTATTAGGCAAATCGGGCCTTGCATAGTAAGCCGAATACGACGTTCTGGCTACTAGGTACGACATATATATATATATATATATATGTCGTATCTAATAGCCAGAACGCACTTCTCAGCCAACTATGCATGGCCCAATTTGCCTAATAAGCCAAATTTTCATGAATTAATGTTTTTTAGACTACCTAACCTACCTAACCTAACCTAACCTAACTTTTTCTGCTACCTAACCTAACCTAACCGATAGAGATAGGTTAGGTTAGGTTAGGTAGGGTTGGTTAGGTTCGGTCATATATCTACGTTAATTTTAACTCCAATAAAAAAATATTGACCTCATACATAATGAAATGGGTAGCTTTATCATTTCATAAGAAAAAAATTAGAAAAAATATATTAATTCAGGAAAACTTGGCTTATTAGGCAAATCGGGCCTTGCATAGTAGGCTGAGAAGTGCGTTCTGGCTATTAGGTACGACATATATATATATATATATATATATATATATATATATATATATATATATATATATATATATATATGTCGTACCTAGTAGCCAGAACGCACTTCTTAGCCTACTATGCAAGGCCCGATTTGCCTAATAAGCCAAGTTTTCCTGAATTAATATATTTTCTCTAATTTTTTTCTTATGAAATGATAAAGCTACCCACTTCATTATGTATGAGGTCAATTTTTTTTTATTGGAGTTTAAATTAACGTAGAAATATGACTGAACCTAACCAACCCTACCTAACCTAACCTAACCTATCTTTATAGGTTAGGTTAGGTTAGGTAGCCGAAAAAGGTAGGTTAGGTTAGGTAGGTTAGGTAGTCGAAAAATAAATAATTCATGAAAACTTTGCTTATTAGGCAAATCGGGCCTTGCACAGTAGGCTGAGAAGTGCGTTCTGGCTATTAGGTACGACATATATATATATATATATATATATATATATATATATATATATATATATATATATATATATATATATATATATATATATATATATATATATATATATATATATATATGTCGTACCTAGTAGCCAGAACGCACTTCTCAGCCTACTATGCAAGGCCCAATTTGCCAAATAAGCCAAGTTTTCATGAATTAACTGTTTTTCGACTACCTAACCTACCTAACCTAACCTAACCTAACTTTTTCGGCTGCCTAACCGAACCTAACCTATGAAGATAGGTTAGGTTAGGTTAGGTAGGGTTGGTTAGGTTCGGTCATATATCTACGTTAATTTTAACTCCAATAAAAAAAAATTGACCTCATACATAATGAAATGGGTAGCTTTATCATTTCATAAGAAAAAAATTAGAGAAAATATATTAATGCAGGAAAACTTGGCTTATTAGGCAAATCGGGCCTTGCATAGTAGGCCAAGAAGTGCGTTCTGGCTACTAGGTACGACATATATATATATATATATATATATATATATATATATATATATATATATATATATATATATATATATATATATATATATTTATATATATATATATATATATATATATATATATATATATATATATATATATGTCGTACCTAGTAGCCAGAACGCACTTATCAGCCTACTATGCAAGGCCCGATTTGCCTAATAAGCCAAGTTTTCATGAATTAATTGTCTCTCGACAACCTAACCTACCTAACCTAACCTAACCTAACTTTTTCGGCTACCTAACCTAACCTAACCTATAAAGATAGGTTAGGTTAGGTTAGGTAGGGTTGGTTAGGTTCGGTCATATATCTACGTTAATTTCAACTCCAATAAAATTTTTTTTACCTCATACGTAATGAAATGGGTAGCTCTATCATTTCAGAGGAAAAAAATTAGAAAAAATATATTAATTCAGGAAAACTTGGCTTATTAGGCAATTCGGGCCTTGCATAGTAGGCTGATAAGTGCGTTCTGGCTACTAGGTACGACATATATATATATATATATATATATATATATATATATATATATATATATATATATATATATATATATATATATATATATATATATATATATATATACATATATATATAACTGAAAACTCACACCCCAGAAGTGACTCGAACCCATACTCCCAGGAGCAACGCAACTGGTATGTACAAGACGCTTTAATCCACTTGACCATCACGACCGGACATAATGAGGTGATAACCGAGGCTATTTGAACCACCCCACCGCCGGCACTCGGATAGTAATCTTGGGCATAGCATTTTACCAAATTACCTCATTCTTTGGGGCACACGTGAGGAACACAAATGCGAACAAGCCTGAATGGTCCCCAGGACAATATGCAACTGAAAACTCACACCCCAGAAGTGACTCGAACCCATACTCACAGGAGCAACGCAACTGGTATGTACAAGACGCCTTAATCCACTTGACCATCACGACCGGACATAATGAGGTGATAGCCGAGGCTATTTGAACCACCCCACCGCCGGCACTCGGATAGTAATCTTGGGCATTACCAAATCACCTCATTCTTTGGGGCACACGTGAGGAACACAAAGAATGAGGTGATTTGGTAAAATGCTATGCCCAAGATTACTATCCGAGTGCCAGCGGTGGGGTGGTTCAAATAGCCTCAGCTATCACCTCATTATGTCTGGTCGTGATGGTCAAGTGGATTAAGGCATCTTGTACATACCAGTTGCGTTGCTCCTGGGAGTATGGGTTCGAGTCACTTCTGGGGTGTGAGTTTTCAGTTGCATATTGTCCTGGGGACCATTCAGGCTTGTTCGCATTTGTGTTCCTCACGTGTGCCCCAAAGAATGAGGTGATTTGGTAAAATGCTATGCCCAAGATTACTATCCGAGTGCCGGCGGTGGGGTGGTTCAAATAGCCTCGGCTATCACCTCATTATGTCCGGTCGTGATGGTCAAGTGGATTAAGGCGTCTTGTACATACCAGTTGCGTTGCTCCTGGGAGTATGGGTTCGAGTTACTTCTGGGGTGTGAGTTTTCAGTTGCATATTGTCCTGGGGACCATTCAGGCTTGTTCTCATTTGTGTTCCTCACGTGTGCCCCAAAGAATGAGGTGATTTGGTAAAATGCTATGCCCAAGATTACTATCCGAGTGCCGGCGGTGGGGTGGTTCAAATAGCCTCGGCTATCACCTCATTATGTCCGGTCGTGATGGTCAAGTGGATTAAGGCGTCTTGTACATACCAGTTGCGTTGCTCCTGGGAGTATGGGTTCGAGTCACTTCTGGGGTATGAGTTTTCAGTTGCATATTGTCCTGGGGACCATTCAGGCTTGTTCGCATATATATATATATATATATATATATATATATATATATATATATATATATATATATATATATATATATATATATTATTAAATATGACCGAAAAAGTAAGATTAATAGTTCTAACACGAATTTTCTCAATCTTTCGTACATTACGCTTCACTGTTGGAGGTAAATCAAAAATCATTTCTCCAAAATTCATTTTTATTTCTAGTCTGACGCGACACGGGCGCGTTTCGTAAAACTTATTACATTTTCAAAGACTTCACAAATACACAACTGATTAGAACTTACGTCTCTCTGATATTATATCTACATTTGAGTGAGGTGGGAAGGATGATGTGGCATTAACACAAGACAGAACAGGGGATATTAATAGGGTATTAAAAGTATCAACACAAGACAGAACAGAAAACAATGGGTATTGAATAGAAGTGTTTGTAGAAAGCCTATTGGTCCATATTTCTTGATGCTTCTATATTGGAGCGGAGTCTTGAGGTGGGTAGAATATAGTTGTGCAATAATTGGCTGTTGATTGCTGGTGTTGACTTCTTGATGTGTAGTGCCTCGCAAACGTCAAGCCGCCTGCTATCGCTGTATCTATCGATGATTTCTGTGTTGTTTACTAGGATTTCTCTGGCGATGGTTTGGTTATGGGAAGAGATTATATATATATATATATATATATATATATATATATATATATATATATATATATATATATATGTCGTACCTAGTAGCCAGAACTCACTTCTCAGCCTACTATTCAAGGCCCGATTTGCCTAATAAGCCAAGTTTTCCTGAAATAATATATTTACTATATTTTTTTTCTTATGAAATGATAAAGCAACCCTTTTCTCTATGTATGAGGTCAATTTTTTTTTATTGGAGTTAAAATTAACGTAGATATATGACCGAACCTAACCAACCCTATCTAACCTAACCTAACCTATATTTATAGGTAAGGTTAGGTTAGGTAGCCAAAAAAAGCTAGGTTAGGTTAGGTTAGGTAGGTTAGGTAGACGAAAAAACATTAATTCATGAAAACTTGGCTTATTAGGCAAATCGGGCCTTGAATAGTAGGCTGAGAAGTGCGTTCTGGCTATTAGGTACGACATATATATATATATATATATATATATATATATATATATATATATATATATATATATGTCGTACCTAGTAGCCAGAACTCACTTGTCAGCCTACTATGCAAGGCCCGATTTGCCAATTAAGCCAAGTTTTCATGAATTAATTGTTTTTCAACTACCTAACCTACCTAACCTAACCTAACCTAACTTTTTCGGCTACCTAACCTAACCTAACCTATAAAGATAAGTTAGGTTAGGTTAGGTAGGGTTAATTAGGTTCGGTCATATATTTACGTTAATTTTAACTCCATTAAAAAAAATTGACCTCATACGTAATGAAATGGGTAGCTTTATCATTTCATAAGAAAAAAATTAGAGAAAATATATTAATTCAGGAAAACTTGGCCTATTAGGCAAATCGGGCCTTGCATAGTAGGCCGAGAAGTGCGTTCTGGCTATTAGGTACGACATATATATATATATATGTCGTACCTAGTAGCCAGAACGCACTTTTCGGCCTACTATGCAAGGCCCGATTTGCCTAATAAGCCAAGTTTTCCTGAATTAATATATTTTCTCTAATTTTTTACTTATGAAATGATAAAGCTACCCATTTCATTATGTATGAAGTCAATTTTTTTTTATTAGAGTTAAAATTAACGTAGATATATGACCGAACCTAACCTAACCTATCTTTATAGGTTAGGTTAGGTTAGGTAGCCGAAAAAGTTAGGTTAGGCAGGTTAGGTTGTCGAAAAACAATTAATTCATGAAAACTTGGCTTATTAGGCAAATCGGGCCTTGCATAGTAGGCTGAGAAGTGCGTTCTGGCTACTAGGTACGACATATATATATATATATATATATATATATATATATATATATATATATATATATATATATATATATATATATATATATATATATATATATATATATATATATATATATATATATATATATATATATATATATATATATATATATGTGTGTATATCACGAAAATAAACACGTGATTAAGAATGTGACAATGTCAGACCACGGAGGAAAATGAAACAGGAATTTCCTTAAGTACTTTCGTATATTAAATACATCTTCAGAAGGAATGTGGTTTGACATTGTCATATATATATATATATTTATATATATATGTCGTACCTAGTAGCCAGAACGCACTTCTATGCCTACTATTCAAGGCCCGATTTGCCTAATAAGCCAAGTTTTCATGAATTAATTGTTTTTCGACTACCTAACCTACCTAACCTAACCTAACCTAACGTTTTCGGCTACCTAACCTAACCTAACCGATAAAGATAGGTTAGGTTAGGTTAGGTAGGGTTGGTTAGGTTCGGTCATATATCTACATTAATTTTAACTCCAATAAAAAAAAATTGACGTCATACGTAATGAAATGGGTAGCTTTATAATTTCATAAGAAAAAAATTAGTGAAAATATACTAATTCATGAAAACTTGGCTTATTAGGCAAATCGGGCCTTGAATAGTAGGCATAGAAGTACGTTCTGGCTATTAGGTACGACATATATATATATATATATATATATATATATATATATATGTCGTACCTAGTAGCCAGAACGCACTTCTCAGCCTATTATGCAAGGCCCTATTTGCCTAATAAGCCAAGTTTTCCTGAATTAATATATTTTCTCAATTTTTTTTTCTTATGAAATGATAAAGCTACCCATTTCATTATGTTTGAGGTCAATTTTTTTTTTATTGGAGTTAAAATTAACGTAGATATATAACCGAACCTAACCAACCCTACCTAACCTAACCTAACCTATCTTTATAGGTTAGGTTAGGTTAGGTAGCCTAAAAAGTTAGGTTAGGTTAGGTTAGGTAGGTTAGGTAGTCGAAAAACAATTAATTCATGAAAACTTGGCTTATTAGGCAAATTGGGCCTTGCATAGTAGGCTGAGAAGTGCGTTCTGGCTACTAGGTACGACATATATATATATATATATATATATATATATATATATATATATATATATATATATATATGTCGTACCTAGTAGCCAGAACTCACTTTTTGGCCTACTATTCAAGGCCCGATTTGCCTAATAAGCCAAGTTTTCATGAATTAATTGTTTTTCGACTACCTAACCTATCTAACCTAACCTAACCTAACTTTTTCGGCTACCTAACCAAACCTAACCTATAAAGATAGGGTAGGTTAGGTTAGGTAGGGTTGGTTAGGTTCGGTCATATATCTACGTTAATTTTAACTCCAATAAAAAAAAATTGACCTCATACATAATGAAATGGGTAGCTTTATCATTTCATAAGAAAAAAATTAGAAAAAATATATTAATTCAGGAAGACTTGGCTTATTAGGCAAATCGGGCCTTGAATAGTTGGCCAAAAAGTGAGTTCTGGCTACTAGGTACGACATATATATATATATATATATATATATATATATATATATATATATATATATATATATATATATATATACATACATATATATAATGTTTATAAATTTTAAGTGCTAACCTCGAGAAGAGGTAGGATTATAGCCTAGTGATTGTAGAATTTTACCCTAGGCTACCATTTGTACTTGTTCAGCATTATGAGCAACCCAAGTACAAGCCCCACAATGCTTTATCAACTAGCCAATATGGATAATGCTGGCAATGAGAAAACTGTCATACATCTAGTACTACAATTGCTGGACTTACCTCAACCTGATCAGACTGCTGACTCATTACAACCCTTCAGCATGGAGTTTGAGTCACTACTAAGAACATTCAGTCATAAGGTTGATATAACTACTAGTGAATGGATGACTAAAGTAGTCCTTCAACGAAAATTGTCCAGCAATATTCTAGATGAATTATACACAAACCAACATAACATCATCTCTGAAGGTTTGCATTCCATCATAGACAAACGACGTGCAAATGAGGAAGTTAAAGCCTCTTGCGAGCCTTCAGAAATAGAAAATAATAGTCAATTAAAGAGTAAAACAACTACCCCAAATAAACATCAGTCAATTACTCTCACACCAAGTTGGAGAAAATCTAGTAATGCAGCAGAATCCTCCAAGCCTAATGTTACTAGTTCACCCAAACTGGTAACTTCCAAGCGTGCAGCAGGCTGTGGGACATGCATGTTCTGCAAAAAAGAAACATTCAACATACCGTTGTGCTAATTATCCAGAGAGAGACACTCGTATTAAGCGACTCCAGGAATTAGGGAGATGTTCAAGGTGTCTCAAGTCACACAACATAGACTATTGTGATACCCAGTTCAACACCTGCAACAGCTGTAGAAGAGGTAAACACCATGCAGCACTGTGCAATTATACGAAATTAACGTACTCAAGAGCCAAGGTGGAAGATAGTATTCCTACAACAATACATTTTTGTAAGGTGTGAGAGAAAATCAGTGTCCAAGCGGCAGAGTCCAAAAGTAATACGACTTTGCCTACTGCCCAAATTACCATCCAGAATAAGAGGGCCAAGGTCCACAACTGTGGGTTGTTTGACCAAGGGTCCCAGAGAACATATGTCACTAAAAAGTTGGCAGATGAACTAAAATTAAGGCCTGTAACTCAGACGACAATCAACATCTCAGGGTTTCTAACAGATACAGGACCTCAAGTCTACCAGGTGGTACAACCATCAGTACGTTTACCCAGGTACGTCTGTCAAGTACAAGCCATTGTGGTGGACAAAATACCAGCAGACCTACAATTTCAAGGTCTGAGAGCAACAGCCAAATTCCTGAGAAATAGAGGAATAAAATTGGCAGATAATGTTAAGTCTGATCACCTCACCGACTTCGGTATCCTTGTAGGTACAGACTATTGTCATCGATTCATCGGTAGCCCTACTAAATATTAGGGCATAACCATGCTAAATTCTGCAGGAGGCAAATTACTCTCAGGCCCAGTATTAAGCCTGAAGAGACCTATGCCTGCAGATAAACAATACCAGTAGAAATCTAAATTTGTCAGCTGATTATATTTCTCCAGTAGCATTATACTAAGGTGATTACAGCTGACTATAGCAACACAGGTTGATGTTAATATCATCATTTAAAGCTGAAGATGAGTTCATGAGGCCTCAGTGGCAAATCAGTGAACAGTAGCCTTAACAGCTACAAGTCACTGCGACCAATGTCACTGAACCCACTGCAGTCTCAGAACCATACTTGACTTCAATGATGGATTATTCAATCCTCGGAATTAACTAAATTAAACCCCAATAAATCTGACGACTGAATTTGATACATTTATTATTTAATCAAGACGAATTCCATGGGCCTGTGTTTATATATCAGTGACCAGTTACCTGAACAAGCTTCAAGTTATATCTAATGTCATTATCTCACTGCAGTCCCTGAATCATACTTGACTGTAGTACTTGATCACATTATATTTCTCCAGTAGCATTATACTAAGGTGATTACAGCTGACTATAGCAACACAGGTTGATGTTAATATCATCATTTAAAGCTGAAGATGAGTTCATGAGGCCTCAGTGGCAAATCAGTGAACAGTAGCCTTAACAGCTACAAGTCACTGCGACCAATGTCACTGAACCCACTGCAGTCTCAGAACCATACTTGACTTCAATGATGGATTATTCAATCCTCGGAATTAACTAAATTAAACCCCAATAAATCTGACGACTGAATTTGATACATTTATTATTTAATCAAGACGAATTCCATGGGCCTGTGTTTATATATCAGTGACCAGTTACCTGAACAAGCTTCAAGTTATATCTAATGTCATTATCTCACTGCAGTCCCTGAATCATACTTGACTGTAGTACTTGATCACATTCAGTCTTCTGGGTTAAATAATATGTATTTAGGCTATAATTTTAGCCTTTCAAGACTTAACAGGGAAATGAAATCGTATTAGACTTCTAACTCCTGCAACTCGAGTACGGGACATCTGTCCTGTATGAACAGACACACAAATGTGTGATTACTAACATCAAATTAATCTAATAATTCGAAGGAGGAGTATCAGTGTTCATTTGTTATAAATAGGACTTTGACCCGTAAGCAGCCCCCCAGGGAATTATGTCGGAAAACCCGACACCATTTAATAATATTACATACAATAGGCAGATAATATTGCTGCTATGTTGTATACACAAGTTACCCATAGAAAATTTAGCTTATAGTGGAATTTTCCGTCAATAGAAAACGTGATATCATTGCCACATAGTACTATAAATTCACCAGCTATTCTGTTAGGAATTATACATAATACAGTAGTCTTTGGGCTTATTACGTTATAACATCTCATTTAAGTTAACCTAATTATCAGTATCAAAATAGAGTAAATGTGACCCTTCAAGTACTGACATCTGGACAAAGTGAGCCAGTAGCGTCAGAGTAGTGGGGAAGAAGTTCAGCCAATGTTAAGACCGGATGTGCTGGGGAGCAAATTCAGCTCCTATAATTCTCTTGGACAAAGCATTATGGAGATCAAATTAGTGTTCTACCATCATCAACACACTGTCAACATAAACAAGGGAAGTGTCTTACCGAAACCCATTTATCTAATAATTTCTGGCCAGTTAATGTTAGGTAGATATAGGGCGAACCGGTTAGCACGAGAAAGAGCCTCTAAATACTGGTAATTATGCCTTGGTCCTTATCTTATATAATATACAGTGTTTTATCTGATATAGCTGTCATATATTAGGATTCCGGCTTAACAGCTAGTGCCCTTTGGCAGGAGGAAGAAAAGGAAGCAAGAATTAATCTTGGTACTTCTGTTACTTGAGTGATGAAAGCTAGCCTCTCACGAGAATAATTTGGTGTCTTTATCTTAGTTATACCTGGTGGACTAAGCATACTGTACAATAAGATAAGGTACCCCCAATTTTATATGCTAATAAATGTGGTTTGATTGGCTGCATATATATAAATATATTATAAACCCTCCCTAATGTGTAAGGATCGATTTGTGAGAATTTGCAGAAATACAGTCCACTAAACATCATACAAATTGCTATCGAAATATAAAAATTAAATAAACACAAATCTCACAGGTTGGTTAATCATTAACATAACTGTCTATTTCTGTGTTATTATGCTCAAAAATTTTAAAAACATGAAAGAGAGTTAATTCTGCATGGCAAAGGTTTTCTATATAAATGAACATATAATAATTATATACAAATAACGAAAACATTATACAAATTTAGAAAATATTTTAAATAACTTGAAAATTTATTAAAAGTGTAAAGATTAGGTTATAAATATTAATTTATCTTAATATAAATAGCGCTATAGGATGAATACATATTGTAATTAAAAAGCAATAATTGCTATTTACATGCTAGTCTTCCCACACTCCCAAGGTAGTATGTGGTCAATGTTTTTTATTCAGCTTTTCAGGGCGACTAATATTCACAATATTTTGAGTTTCATTATTTATTTCGATAGGTGTGATGCTGGTAGATCACCTTTTGTGGATGTTTCATGACTGTAGGCGCACCCTCTCTCTCCTCTTCTAAATCTTCTTCCACTTCATACACGCCGACCACTGGGGAGCCTCGTGATTGTGCGAGTCAACCACACTGTTGTGGGTTACAACCTCGAGGACCAGTACGGTGTTTGCTTCGTAGACGAGGCCAGGACAGGTTTTGTACCTGGGCTTCATATTCACCCACCGAGCACCGATTTGCAATGTTGCCGTGATTGGCTAGTACAGTAGACAGAGCAGCTCAGTCAGTTAATGTTGGCAGCACACGTCTTGCACGCAATGTTGCCAGTACAGTTCTTGCACACAATAAGAACATAAGAACAAAGGCAACTGCAGAAGGCCTATTGGCCCATACGAGGCAGCTCCAATTTATAACCACCCAATCCCACTCATATACTTGTCCAACCTGCGCTTGAAACAATCGAGGGACCCCACCTCCAGCACGTTACGCGGTAATTGGTTCCACAAATCAACAACCCTGTTACTGAACCAGTATTTACCCAAGTCTTTCCTAAATCTAAACTTATCCAATTTATACCCATTGTTTCGTGTTCTGTCTTGTGTTGATACTTTTAATACCCTATTAATATCCCCTTTGTTATGTCCATTCACCCACTTGTAAACCTCTATCATGTCACCCCTAACTCTTCGCCTTTCCAGTGAATGCAACTTAAGCTTTGTTAATCTTTCTTCATATGAAAGATTTCTAATTTGGGGAATTAACTTAGTCATCCTACGCTGGACACGTTCAAGTGAATTTATATCCATTCTATAATATGGCGACCAAAACTGAACTGCATAATCTAAATGGGGCCTAACTAGAGCAAGATATAGCTTGAGAACCACACCAGGTGTCTTGTTACTAACGCTTCGATTAATAAATCCAAGTGTCCGATTTGCCTTATTACGAACATTTATGCATTGATCCTTTTGTTTTAAATTCTTACTAATCATAACTCCCAGATCCCTTTCGCAATCCGACTTCACAATCTCAACACCATCTAGCTCGTATCTTGTAACTCTATCATCATTACCTAACCTCAGAACTTTACATTTATCAGCATTAAACTGCATCTGCCAATCCTTTGACCATTTCGAAACCCTATCTAGATCAACTTGAAGTGATAGTGAGTCCTCCTCCGAATTAATTTCCCTACCGATTTTCGTATCATCGGCAAATTTGCAAATGTTGCTACTCAAACCTGAATCTAAATCATTTATATATATTATAAACAACAGAGGTCCCAGGACAGAGCCTTGAGGCACTCCACTTACAAAATTTTCCCACTCTGACTTGATTCCATTTATACTAACTCTCTGTTTCCTTTGGTATAGCCATGCCCTAATCCAGCTTAATATAGCACCCCCAATACCATGAGACTCTATCTTTTTAATCAGTCTTTCATGTGGCACTGTATCAAAAGCTTTGCTAAAGTCAAGGTACACAACATCACAATCCTTACCACAATGTTGCCAGCAAAGTTCTAGCACGTACCAGTTCTTGCACGTAGTGCTGACACCACAATTCTTGCACGTATTGTTACCAGCACAGTTCTTGGGCTAAGACAATTATGACTGGCTGGTGAGTTACGTATGTCTAAATTTGTCTGAAAAATTAAAAGTTAATTCTCGTAAGGAATTATTCACAAATAGAACAAAGTTTAGCGTCGTGGCCGGGGAGAATTGACTAGGCGCCAATCCTGACTTACTTACTGTACTCATCTGTTCATTCAGCATTGTGTACCTAGTTGTTAAACGATTGGCATGTGGTATTCGATGGGAGGTTATCTTGAGATGATTTCGGGGCTTAGCGTCCCCGCGGCCCGGTCCTCGACCAGGCCTCATTTTTTTGTTACACATCCCCAGTAAGCAGCCCGTAGTAGCTGTCTAACTCCCAGGTGAACAATGACATCAGGGTGAAAGAAACTCTGCCCAATTGTTTCCGCCTCCACTGAGGATCGAACCCGGAACCTTAGGACTATGAATCCCGAGCGCTGTCCACTCAGCTGCCCACTACACATAGTGGGTAAGACTTGCCATAAGCTCTGGGAAGCGACGGCTTTAATCATGCTAACATTACTCAATTTTTATTTGCAAAAGAAATTAATGAAATTAATGGGCCAATAGGCCTTCTGCAGTTACCTTTGTTCTTATGTTCTTAACTCTAACTATATACACAAGATCCTCTTTTGTTAATAACATAATATTTTATCTTCTCTACTGCCACCATCAGTCGTTTTATATTGAGTACATACATTCGAACAAACTTTGAACATTAGAATCAAAATTAAATTATATTATCTAATGAAAATAAATCATTATTTCGCCATTTGGCAACCCTCTGCTCCTCTTCTAGTTGAATAATGATGTCTGGTATTCATTCCCCTTAACGCAACTCGAGTCAGCAGATACATAACTCACAAGTGTAGCTATTTACTGCAAGGCGAACAGTAGCATCAGTTGAAAAAGAGCGTTGCCCAAGCACTCAGGTCCTGCCCTGGTAAACGAACCCGGGACCTCTCGGCTGTGACCCGAATGCGCTTACGTTTATCCTCAATCGTGACTTTTAATCATATTTCAATATACATTTAACCGGTTTCTTGGTCATGGGGGAAGTGCTATGAAGTGTTGCTCTAACTTTGTCGTGGGTGACCTGGAATTGCAATGCCTCTAGGATCGGATTATGAATTAGCGTATTAGATTATGTTGTTGTTTAAGATTCGCTACTTGGTACAAAAAAAAGTTCCAAGATTATGTATTAGCGATAAGGCCTACCATTATTGTATAATGAATTACTGTAAATTTATAGCTCATGAAATAGAACATTCTTTGTAACTAGCTGACATTGTAATTATAAGGTGTGAAGGACAAATTAAATTGGTAATGTAATAATCTCCGTTGAAGTTCGATGAGGACCTTTTGTGACCTCTGTAATCTTTTTTGCTCTACCGCTCACTGAAAGAGTATGGGGTGCGCAATAAACTAGCCACCTCCTGCAACAACAGTCAAATTTTGGATTGGTCCTCTCCCCGAGAGGACATAATATGCTCGTTATGTAAAGTATATCTAATATTATATGTGCATAATCCTAAACGTGTTCCATTAGTAAAACTACTATTTAGACGGGTCACTCGTAGGAAAGTACAAAATACTCAATGTTTTTTGCTCTACATTGAATTATTATTAATAATTGGTGTCCGTCTAAAATAATCCCCTATTTCTTTAGTAAGTATTCTGTTAGCACTTGTAAGATCCCACTTAACAACTACAGCTAAGTTTTGTACGAGCAACTCTCCTGAGATTCTGTCACTACTTAATGTATTTTTTCGCTTGACTATGACCAAAGGCTGACTATCACCGATATTTGGCCAATTTACAGGCATTGATAATACACCGTTCCACCATAAAATGGTTTTTGTTTACCACCCATATTGCTTTACCAACCTCCATTTAGTTATGTTTCTAATGTGTATGTTTGTTCGAATGTACGTACCCAATTGAAGAAGACTGATGGTGGCAGTAGAGAAGTGAAGGTACTATATGAATAACAAAATCAGATCTTGCGTGATTAGTTAATGTTTATGAATTTATATTAGAAACATAAATATCTAACGGATTATTTATTTACTGTTATTTCTGGTACTTTTTCTATTTGTTCTGATTGACCATATCAACTAGCTTTTTGTTTTTTTTTATTATACCAGAGAAGTGTACAGGAACTGACGTCTGCTGAGTCATGTTAGCAGGCTGAGAGCCGTCGCTTTCCAGAGCTTATGGTAAGCCTTACCCACTGTGTGCAGTTTCCCCTGGAATACCACCCGCCAATCGTTTAACAATATTGTTTAACAACAATGCTGGATGAACAGAGGAGAACAGTTAAGGATTGGCGCTTAGTCAATCCTCCCCAGCCACGATGCGAAATTTTGTTCAATATGTGAATAATTTCTTGCAAGAATTAACTATTTATTTTTCAGACATTTTTAAAAATACGTGATTCGCCAGCCAGCCAAAATTGTCGTAGCCCAAGAACTGTGCTGGACACATTACGTGCAAGAACTGTGCTGTCAACATTACGTGCAAGAAGTGTGTTGTCAACCTTGACTGATTCAGACTAACTGAGCTGCTCTGTGTACTGTACTAGCCAATCACAGCATTATTGCAAGTCATTGCTCGGTGGGTGAATCTGAAGGCCAGGTACAAAACCTGTACAAAGCCTCGTCTACGAATCAAACACCGTACTGGTCCTCGAGGTTGTAACCCACAACAGTGTGATTGAATCTCACAATCAGGAGGCTCCCCAGTAGTCAACATATATGAAGAAGAGAGAGGGTGCGCCTACAGTCATGAAACTTCCACAAAAGGAGATCTACCAGCATCACACCTTGTTCGAAACAAAGAAGTTTCATACATATGACCCCCGAGGTCACCCGAGCAATGAACACACATATGACCCCCGAGGTCTCCCGAGCTAGGAGCATACATATGACTCCTGAGGTCACTCAAGCTACAAACAAGGCCTCAGAACTCAGTTCACAGTATCTGAGTGACCCTTACTAATCGCCAACATATTTCAGCACACAGTAGCAATTGACAAGCACCTTCTGAAAGTTGCTTAAATAATCATTAACATAGCTACCTAATTATGTGTTTTTACACTCAAAATTTTAATATGGTAAATAGTTGTCAATTCTACCAATTAACGTTTAATATATAAATAAAAATATATTAATTTTTTACTAAAATCGAAAATTTCATACAAATTAAAAAAAATAATGAATAACTTAATCTTTCTTTAAAAAAATCTAGTTTTGTTTTATAAATACTATAAAATTTTAAAATCAATATAGCAAAAAGATTATTACTAATTGTAATTAAGAAGCAATAATTGGTATTTACTTGCTCGTCTTCCCACATACCCAAGTTTGTCTGTGGTCATTGTTTTCTATACAGCTTTTCAGGGGGACTAATATTTACAATATTTTGAGTTTCATTATTTATTTCGTGAGAGGTGTGAAGCTGGCAGATCACCTTTTGTGGATGTTTCATGACTGTAGGCGCACCCTCTCTCTCTTCTTCTAAACCTTCTTCCTCTTTATACACGCCGACCACTGGGGAGCCTCGTGATTGTGCGAGTCAACCACACTGTTGTGGGTTACAACCTCGAGGACCAGTACGGTGTTTGCTTCGTAGACGAGGCCAGGACAGGTTTTGTACCTGGCCTTCAGATTCACCCACCGAGCACCGACTTGCAATGTTGCCGTGATTGGCTAGTACAGTACACAGAGCAGCTCAGGCAGTCTGAGTCAGTCAATGTTGACAGCACACTTCTTCCACGCAATGTTGGCAGCACAGCTCTTGCACCTAATGTTGCCAGCACAGTTCTTGGGCTAAGACAATTGTGGCTGGCTGGTGAGTCACGTATTTCTAAATTTGTCTGAAAAATAAGTAGATAATTCTCGCAAGATATTATTCACAAATAATAAATAAAGTTTTGCATCGTGGCCGGGGAGAATTGACGAGGCGCCAATCCTTAACTGTACTCCTCTGTTCATCCAGCATTGTGTACCTAGTTGTTAAACGATTGGCGGGTGGTATTCCAGGGAAGGTTATCTGGAGATGATTTCGGGGCTTAGTGTCCCGGTGGCTGAGAGGACAGAACACTGTACGCGTGATCCTGTGGTTCCGGGTTCGATCCCGGGTGCCGGAGAGAAACAATGAGCAGAGTTTCTTTCACCCTGATTTCCCTGTTACCTAGCAGTAAATAGGTACCTAGGAGTTAGTCAGCTGTCACGGGCGGCTTCCTGGAGGTGGAGGCCTGGTCGAGGACCAGGCCGCGGGGACACAAGCCCCGAAATCATCTCAAGATAACCTCCTCATGGCCCGGTCCTCGATCTAGCCTCCTTTTTGTTACACATCCCCAGGAAGCCTTCCAGGTACCTATTAACTGCTAGGTGAATAGGAGCATTAGGGTGAAAGGAACTATGCCAATTTGTTTCCGCCTCCGCCGGGGATAGAACCTGGAACCTTAGGACTACGAATCCCGAGTGCTGTCCACTCAGCTGTCAGGCCCCTGTCAGGAAACTACACAGTGGGTAAGGCTTACCATTAGGTCTGGGAAGCGACGGCTCTCAGCCTGCTAACATGACTAAGCAGACGTCTGTTCCTGTACCCACCTGTGGTATAACAAAAGAACTATTTGGAATAGTCAATCAGAGCAACACAATACAAAAAATAACAATAAATCAATAATCCGTTAGATATTTATAATTGCAAAATAAATTCATAAACACTAACTATTCATGCAAGATCCTCTTTTGTTATTAACATAATATTGTCACTTCTCTACTGCCACCGTCAGTCTTTTTCAATTGGGTTCGTACATACAAACGAACATGCACATTAGAAACATAACTGATATTATCTATTTTACGAAATTAAATCATTATTTCCCCATCTGGCAACCCTCCCTCATCCTCTTCCTCCTACTGAACAATGGTGTCAGGTGGTCATTCCCCTTAATGCAACACACGTCAGCAGATACCTAACTCCCAGGTGTAGCTATTTACTGCCAGGTGAACAGTGGCATCAGGTGAAAAGAACCGTTGCCCAAGCACTCATGTCCTGCCCCGGCAAACGAACCCGGGACCTTTCCGTTGTGACCCAAATACTCCCACGTTTATGCACAATCGTGACTGTTAATCCTATTTAAACATACACACTTGTAGCATGTGGACAACATTTGGCCGTCGTACATTTGTAACAGCTGGCGATTCTTATCGCTTCTCGGCCAAGTGTCTAATACGATCCTTATGTAGAGTCCTTGACCTTTAACCGGTTTCTGGATCATGGGGGAAGTGAGTACGACCATGCGCTCCATCGCTGAGAATGGGACGGTAAGCCATAGATGGATGACTGATGGATGACGAGTGATAATCATCCGACCCCGGGTGTGCTTTCTAGTTATCCCATGGTCTCTTAATGGGTGATTATGTGGTGTAGAGACTGTCCTCCACGGTGAGATGGGTGAGATAATGTGTGACGGATGAGTGTGTTTAATTGCACGCTAGGTGGTCCTGATGTGGGTTTTGCAGTTAGCCTCAAGGGAAGGGTAATATGTGTATTGAAAGTGTATGTTTAGAAAATGTAGATTTGTTTGTTATTCGTCCACGCCATTGCTGGAACGGGAAGACATATGGATGAGCGTGATGGATGTGAGGTAATAATCGCGAGACCCGGGTATGTTTTCAGGTTACACCTTCGCCCTCACCTCATTCCTCCCATTCAGCCATCCTGATGGATGACTGACGGATGAGGAGTGATAATCGCGAGACCCGGGTGCGGTTTCCAGCTATACCAGCCCTCTTGATGAGCGATTATGTGGTGTGGATCGTCCCCTCCATGCTGAGATGGATGACAGGTGGATGAGCGTGATTATTAGCATGGTAAACGTGTTCAAGCCGGATGTGGTTTTCTGGTTAACCCGCTCCCTTATTGAAGCATGGTTATATAGAGGGTTCCCCACTCAAACAGTGGAAACGGGTGACAGATGGATGGATGACGGATGTCCGTGATCGAGCAGGCGTGGGGTGTGGGGGCACTACCGCGCTCCTCACACCTCAACCACGCTCCTCTCAGAGCGAGCCGATGTCATCTCTATTATGCTCCTCATACCCATTCAACGGTTGATCTCAGTGATTTAAAGTCATATTTTGTATGTAGTAATCTCAGTAAGTAGTCACCAGGCTGTGACTCATACGTCAGGCTGCGAGTAGCCGCGTCCAACAGCCTGGTTGATCAGTCCGGCAACCAGGAGGCCTGGTCGACGACCGGGCCGCGGGGACGCTAAGCCCCGGAAGCACCTCAAGGTAACCTCAAGGTATCTCAACATCAACCATAGTAAAAACCCACACACTATCCAGAGGACGTCTATCCAGTGTAGCCCCAGCAACGTTGCCCCATTACACCCTTCCTGACCTCCAGTTGGAGGTGAACTGAAGTGTATTATATTGAACTGAAGACATTACTACCACCGCCCCCCTTCCCAACAGCAACATCTGGTGTCACTTCAATATTATCATTATTATAATACACAACAAATAAATATTAGTGTTATTCTTGTAACGTAACCAACAGGGAAACACTTCTTTGTATTAATTTAATTTCCTATCCTCCTGATGCATCTGTTCACTTAGCAGTTACATTCATAAAAGATAAAAAGAGATTTGGTGAATATGTCCTTTCACCTGATGGGACTGTTCACATAGTGTTTCCTTTCACCTGATGGGACTGTTCACATAGTGTTTCCTTTCACCTGATGCATCTGTTTACATAGCAGTTACATTCATAAAAGATAGAGGTATATGGTGAACATGACCTTCCACATGATCTGGCTGTTCACATAACATTTCCTTTCACCTCATGCAACTGTTCAAATAAAGTATAGTTCTTTATCTTGCTCTCATATTGTACTTAGTATGTTCTGTGTTCATTGCATCCTCTTACATGTTCTTTAAAATCAAATATACAATTGTTTGTCATTCAGTAATTAGTTCTTGTCAAATATTTTCACCCACAGTACGGTCAACTACGTTAATGTATCAACTTATTATTTCTTACCAACACTGTTTTTAAACAAATTTGTACTTTATTCAGTAACAAATTTTTCAAGGCAATCTTTTCCTGACGTTTCTTAACTAAATTATCCATCAATCAACTGAAAATACTCACTTTCATCATTTCTTGACTTAAATAACACTTCTCTCAACTGAAAATAGTGAAGCATAACTTCTTTCAACACTTTTAAAGGCACTTCAACACCAAGAAGGCACAACAGTCGTTATGCCTTCTTGAAATAAGAAAAAAATAGTCAAAGGGATGTTTCTACTCTGTTCTTAACTAAATATCACTTCCCCCAACTGGAAATAGTCAAGCTTACCACGTGCGGAGATTGACACAGTCTCTCATCGTCTTACCATCACTAATTGGAGGCGTTGAGCTAGGCTGCTCATCACATTATCTGATTACTAATTGGAGGCGTTGAGCTAAGGGTTGATAGAGAGATTCTTGTGTTCACCACATACAAAACAGATCATGCAACTCATTTATGTGTATGTTGATTTTAGTTTTAGTTAAAAAAAAATCCCAAACTGTATAATGTAACCAAAACATGGAAACATCTAATAAGGAGTTTTTTTTGACGAGAGGCAACACTCAACACTCAACACACATATCACAACTCACATCACACAAAAGATAACTCACCGCACATAACACACGAAACACAAACATAGACTATGTATCACAACACACAAATCACAAAACACACAAAACATAACTCACTCGCATCACAAAACACAAACACACATCACAAAACACAACACACATCACAAAACCCAACACACATCACACAACACTAAACACAACATAACAGAACACACATCACAAAACACAACACACATCACAAAACACAACACACATCACCAAACACAACACACATCACAACACAACACACATCACAACACAACACACATCACAGAGCACAACACACATCACACACACGTCTGTTTTAAATAAAGTATCTCAGATCTTTTAAAGTATCGTATGTGTATTATTATTATTATTTATGTTGTTGAATATTTCGAACACTGAGAAAATAAGAAAGAGAAACTTTAAATATAACGTAGAGAGGATAAAGAGTGAGGAAAAGGTAAGGCTATATTAGACTAAGAGAGAAAAGGGGACGGTAAAAGAGAAGGTGAAACTTAATAAATTATATTGCCCGAAACGCTATGCATACTAGTGGCTTTAGGTATTGAATGTACTAGCTCTATCTATAAATCCAATATTATGTTTGTAAAACAACTATGTATGTACTTTCCTGAATAAAATTTACTTACTTACATACTTACTATGTACTACCACATACAGAGAGCAGAAAAAAATATGTATGAATTACTTTAACAAAAACTATAACCGAAATGTTAGGTTAAGGACATTATATTTCACAACAAATATCCTCATCACGTGATTAAACACCTCATCTTAAACAACAAATATTACGTGAATGCATAAAGACCTCTTAAACAATTTCCCTTGGAAATGCATAAACACATATTTGAGCAGTTAACCTTTGAAACAGACAAACAAATGCCCATATATAACAAAAATATCTAAACACCCCGTCTTTAACAAATAACACTTGAATATCATAATCTCCCATTTGAGAAAATAAACCTTGAAAAGACCAACACCTCTTTATAACGAATCCTTTGAAAATCTTAACTACCTTATCTTTTAACGAATATCACTTGAAATGCATAAATAATTTTTTTTATATAATGTTCTGAAATTAGTATATGTCTAAGTGTTTGCTAGAGTTGTGATGGTTTGTCTAAGTATATATAGTTGTGCAAGTTTGAGAGAGATTGTATATACAGGATCGCTTGTGAAAGTTTGGGAAAGTGAATAAGTTAATGAACTGAGAGTATGTGCGCATGTGCAAGTAAGTAGTTGTCTGTGTAAGTGAGTGAACTGTTATTTTACATCAAACATGATAAATTCATCTTATGAGAGACATGTTGAACATAAAGCAAGAGGTATAAAGTATAAAAGAGAGAGTTTGAGACTAAGAGAAGGAGCCTGAAAAACATATTACACTAAGACAGAAAATAAAGACAGACAGTGAAAAGGTATTGAATGAAAAAAAACACAAGATAAAACAGTCATTGACAGAAATAAAGACATAGGTTATATTATATTGAGATGATTTCGGGGCTTAGCGTATCCGCGGCCCGGTCCTCAACCAGGCCTAGTTTTGTTACACATCCCCAGGAAGTCGCCCGTAGCAGCTGTCTAACTCCCAGGTAAAAATTTACTGCTAGGTGACAGGAGCATCAGGGTGAAAGAAACTCTGCCCCTGTTGTCTCTGCCATCATCAGGGATCGAACCTGGACCCCTAGGATTACGAGTCCAGAGCGCTTTCCACTCAGTTATCAGGCCCCCTAGGCGTAGGCACGGACATTGACAGAAAACAAATATTAAGAAAGAGAAACAAAGCTAAGGCGCTGAGACTGATCTGAATACAATAAGAAAAGACTGGGAACGAGACATGAAGAGCTAAGACATTGAAACTTAAAATAAAATTGTATAGTGTTTAAGTTGCATGAAGGTTCGTGAATGTAATTATCGGTGCATACGTTTCTTCATGTTTTGCATATATGGAAGAGTTCGTGTGTGTATTAAAAGTTTGTGTTTTGTCAGACATGTGTGAATTTGTACAATTTTATGATAGTTTCTGCAGGTAATTGTATGTATAAATGGGACTATGACATATATATATTTGTGCGAATTTGAGAGAGTAAATTAATGAATTGAGTTAACATGTGCATATACAAGTCTCCGTCTGTGTTTGTGTAAATGACTGAACTGAGTATTTTGCTTAAGATGTATAAGATTGTGAATGTGATTATAAGCTTACGAGTGTAATTATATGAGTAAATGAGTGTTGTCTGTGTAAATAAATAGGAGTTGATGTTTCAGTGAGAATAAGATGATGCTTAAAATAAGTTATGCTCTGATAAAAACGTTAGGATAATTTAGGTTATGCATGCTGGTTCAGTTAGCTAAGATAGGGAGGAATAGGTAGGTTGGTCTAAGTTACATTAGGATAGTTAGGTTAGGTTAGGTTAGTACACATGAGTCAAGTTGGTAAGATTATGCAGTGTTGTTTAGAGAACAGTTTAAGATAAAGTGGCTAAGAAAATATATTTTAACAGAATGATTAATAAATAGAAATGAAAGTTTGTTACAAAAAGGTGAACTAGTTACTTAAAGAGTTGTGTTCTTGTGATATATCAAATGTTAATCGCGAATTTTGACTGTAAATGTCTTAAAGAACTTGTACTATTATATATAGATAGTTATTTTATACACTTTTATTTGAAGCATAAGTTTATTAGTACATAAAGTTGCACACACTTAGTTGGATATATTACTTAAAAGTTGTTTGAGGCGACAACACGTCTTGTCTTTGTAAGTTTTACATAAACTTTAGTTTATATAAGTCTTGAAAAATTGGCCTTAACTACTTATTTATTGAATGATGAACAATGTTACAGAGAGAGAGTAATATTTCATACTAGAAAACTATTTTTAATGTTTAAGATAATAATTTTGATGATACTGAGAGTATTCTTTTACGTAAATATACTACAGAGAGTATTCCTAATGTCTTTGAGAGTGTTTATTGAGAATAAAGATGATATGAGAGTATCATTTTGATGTATAAAGTCATGTTAAAGAGTGCAAGTGACAATTAAAATCATCTTGGAATAATAATAATTATCTTGGATTATTATTATTTTGTAAACGCCATTGGGATATTGTATAGTTAACTGATGTGTATTTATTTCGTAAACACTATTTGGATATGTGTATAGTCAACTACGTATGCGAAAAAATTTTTGTAAACAGCATTTAGATATGTGCGTTGACAACTGCCCCTTTACACACACACTATTTATTTGAACAGTTGCATTAGGTGTAAGGAAACGGTTATCCAAAACTCGTTTTATGAGTTCATATTATTAATACACATACAGTACTTTACATTGAGACACACCAACATCACCAACTAACAGACTATGAGAACAGATACATAAGAGAGAGACATTAAGAGATACAGGTACATAAGAGAGGTTGATTAAGTTATGAGTGTATATTAAATAATAATAATACATATACTGTACTTTATTAGATCTGAGACACTTCATTTAAAACAGACGTGTGGGTGATGTGAGTTGTGTTTTGTGATGTGAGTTGTGATGAGTGTTGTGTTTTGTGATGTGTGTTGTGTTGTGTGTTGTGTTGTGTGTTGTGTTTTGTGATGTGTGTTGTGTTTTGTGATGTGTGTTGTGTTTTGTGATGTGTTTTGTGTTGTGTGTTGTGTTGTGTGTTGTGTTTTGTGATGTGTGTTGTGTTTTGTGATGTGTTTTGTGTTGTGTGTTGTGTTGTGTGTTGTGTTTTGTGATGTGTTTTGTGTTGTGTGTTGTGTTGTGTGTTGTGTTTTGTGATGTGTTTTGTGATGTGTGTTGTGTTTTGTGATGTGTGTTGTGTTTTGTGATGTGTGTTGTGTTGTGTGTTGTGTTGTGTGTTGTGTTTTGTGATGTGTTTTGTGATGTGTGTTGTGTTTTGTGATGTGTGTTGTGTTTTGTGATGTGTTTTGTGTTGTGTGTTGTGTTGTGTGTTGTGTTTTGTGATGTGTTTTGTGTTGTGTTGTGTGTTGTGTTTTGTGATGTGTTTTGTGATGTGTGTTGTGTTTTGTGATGTGTGTTGTGTTTTGTGATGTGTGTTGTGTTGTGTGTTGTGTTGTGTGTTGTGTTTTGTGATGTGTGTTGTGATGTGTGTTGTGTTTTGTGATGTGTGTTGTGTTTTGTGATGTGTGTTGTGTTTTGTGATGTGTGTTGTGATGTGTGTTGTGTTTTGTGATGTGTGTTGTGTTTTGTGATGTGTTGTGTGTTGTGTTTTGTGATGTGTGTTGTGTTGTGTGTTGTGTTTTGTGATGTGTGTTGTGTTGTGTGTTGTGTTTTGTGATGTGTGTTGTGTTTTGTGATGTGTGTTGTGTTTTGTGATGTGTGTTGTGATGTGTGTTGTGTTTTGTGATGTGTGTTGTGTTGTGTGTTGTGTTTTGTGATGTGTGTTGTGTTGTGTGTTGTGTTTTGTGATGTGTGTTGTGTTGTGTGTTGTGTTTTGTGATGTGTGTTGTGATGTGTGTTGTGTTTTGTGATGTGTGTTGTGTTTTGTGATGTGTGTTGTGTTTTGTGATGTGTGTTGTGATGTGTGTTGTGTTTTGTGATGTGTGTTGTGTTGTGTGTTGTGTTTTGTGATGTGTGTTGTGATGTGTGTTGTGTTTTGTGATGTGTGTTGTGTTTTGTGATGTGTGTTGTGTTTTGTGATGTGTGTTGTGATGTGTGTTGTGTTTTGTGATGTGTGTTGTGTTTTGTGATGTGTGTTGTGATGTGTGTTGTGTTTTGTGATGTGTGTTGTGTTTTGTGATGTGTGTTGTGTTTTGTGATGTGTGTTGTGATGTGTGTTGTGTTTTGTGATGTGTGTTGTGTTTTGTGATGTGTGTTGTGTTTTGTGATGTATGTTGATGGTGGTACTTCTCTTTACTACCACCAAGAACTGACATTAAGACTTAAAAGTAATTAAAACATTAAGACTTAAAAGTAATTAAATCTAGAGACCCTTATGGAGAGTATATATTTGCCTGTTTCAGAGTCAAGGGGTATCGATGCTGTCCTGACTGTGGGAGCAGTTTACAGGATTCCTAACACTGATGTGACTGAATCTAACTCTAACCTTAGAAATCTAATACTAGAGAACAGACTGAACAAAAACCACTTAATTACTTCTGGGGACTTTAACGTCGACCTCTGCGAGCCTGATAACCCTCCTGCTGCTAGTTTCCTCAACTGTATGACTTCCTGCTTCCTCATACCCTTAATCACTAGACCTACTAGAATCACTGATAGTACTGCCACGGCTCTTGATCACATCTGAACCAACATAACCTCTCCGCTTACTTCAGAGATAATCATCGATAGCAGTACAGACCATTTCCGCACATTTCTCCCAACCAACATTAACAAACCACCTCTAGAGACAAGGGAGATAAGCTTTAGGCTGCACAATGAAACTGCTATAGGAAATTTTATAGCTGCTGCTGCTAATATCAACTGGAAATCCGAATTAGGAAACATAGGGGATATCAACCTAGCAGTGCAGTCTTTTAAAAAAACTCTCAGCCTTTATAACACCCACTGTCCTATGCTAACGAAACAAGTCACAACTAAAAGGCTAAACAATCCTTGGCTTACAAAGGGGATACTTAAAGCCATTAATAAAAAACATGACCTTGAGAAGAAGTATAGGTTAGGAATCGTCTCCAAAGAATTTTCAAAGAATTACTCATCATTGCTATCTAAAATAATTAAAAGAGCCAAAATTAAATACTATGAAGATAAATTTACCCACACAAAGGGCAACATTAAGAAAACATGGATCACAATTTCACAAATATTGGGATCAAAGAAGATTTTAAATAACAAACCAATACTCCTGTCCAATAACGATGGTCGGCTCTCAGCCTCTGATACTGCTATTGAGTTCAATAGGTTCTCTTCCATTGGGTCATCCCATGCAAATGATATTCCATCTTCCAGTACTAATGGTCAGAACTATCTTACAGGTAACTATCCATAGTCTCTGTACCTAGCGCCTGCTAATTCCTCTGATGTTACTGAGATAATCCTTTCCATTAGAACCAAGTCTAGTGCCCTTGAGGAGATACCAACTCTAATTTACAAAAAAGCCTCCAGATCTCTAGCCCCTGCTATTGCATTGCTCTTCAACAAGTCACTTGAACTCCAAACCTTCCCAGATATTCTAAAAAAAGCGAGAGTAGCCCCTGTTCACAAATATTGTGATCTCACTGATGTCAACAACTTCAGACCTATATCAATTCTGCCAAACTTGTCAAAAATATTTGAAAAACTAATCTACAAGCAGCTTTCTCCTATCTAGCCAAACTCAATATACTTAGCTCTTGTCAATATGGCTTCAGACTCAAAAGAAAACACTAACGATGCACTTATTAATATGATTAACTTTATACATGCAGCTCTTGATAAAAATGAGTTCCCTGTTGGGTTATTTGGGGACCTACGTAAGGCATTTGACACTGTCAACCACCAAAACCTTCTTCTTAAATTACATCATTATGGAGTCAGAAGTCACTCCCTGTAATACCTTAAGTCTTACCTTACTGACAGGCTACAGTATGTTTCTGTGAATAATTGAATTTCTCCCACCCTACCTATCAACATTGGTGTTCCTCAGGGCAGCATACTTTGCCCTCTCCTCTTTCTCATCTACATTAATGACCTTCCAAATGCCTCCCAACACCTCAAGCCAATTTTATTGTCTGACGACACAACCTTCATTTACTCCAGTCCTGACCCCCTTGCTCTAAATATCACAGTGAATACTGAGCTAAAAAATGTCCATCTCTGGCTAACTGCCAACAAACTCACCCTCAACATTGACAAAAATATCTATATTTCGTTTGGCAATAAATCCTCAAATCAAATAAATCTCAGGATAAACAATACCCAAATTTGTAACAAAGTAGATGGCAAATTCCTTGGCATTCTCATTGACCACAGGATGAATTTCCAGGGATACATTCTAAATATATCAAAAAAAGTTTCTAAAACTGTTGGCATTCTTTCTAAGATCAGATATTATGTACCTCGCCCTGCCCTGGTGACACTCTATTACTCTCTCATCTATCCTTATCTCAACTATGGTATTTGTGCTTGGGGTTCAACTACCCAAAATAATTTACGTCCTCTAAGTACTCAACACAAAGCTGCTATTAGGACAATATCTAACTTTGGCCCCAGACAGCACTCGGTACCCTTACTCAGATCTCTGAATATGTTAGATATTAAGTCACTGCACATTCTCTCATGTGTATTATACATATATAAAATTTGAACTGTAATGTCAATCCTGACCATAAAAGCTTCCTTGAAAGTTGTAACAGAACCCATGAGCACCACACCAGAAACAAATACCTATTTGATATTAAAAGAGTACGACTTAATCAAACTAGAAATGCTTTACAAATCAAGAGACCCAGCATGTGGAATGACTTTCCCAATCATGTTAAAGACTGTACCTTTCCCAACCAATTTAAGATAAAAACTAAGTACTCCCTAATTAACTCTATGTAACTTACCTCTCCCCTAAATGTCAACCTATGTCTACTTTTTTAAACAATGCTGTTTGTTGACCAAATTGTATATTTGCTATTTATTGGACATGTTCCCCCCCCCCTTTTTTTTTGTATTTTCTCAACACAATTTATACTTTAATCTCAATTAGTATTAAGTTTTAGTCTTAGTGTTTTTCCTGCCCGAAATGCTTTGTGTAATAGTGGCTTTAGGCATTGTATGTACTAGCTCTATCTATAAATCCATCAATGTTTTGTATCTCACCTTGTATGTATGTACTTTACCTGAATAAATATTTCATTTGATTTGATTTGATTTACTGACTTGACGAACATACGAAAATTACAAAGGTGTATGTAAGGATTGAGGTACGCACTCCCCAATTAAATAAAAAAAAGTTGCACCCAAGTTAACTACAACAAAGGTCAGCGCCACCGGAGTGCAATGGTTTGCCTCGTCCTGGGAAAACAACCTTTGTGGTCACAGTGTCTCCTGTGCGAGGTAAATAAACTAAGATACTCAAACATGCAACCCAGTCCTGGCACAGCTGGGTACCACCACGCTCACAGCTTTTATGTTAGTGACTCCCTCGAATTGAACTTTCCTTTAAAACATTGGTTTTATTTGTTTTGGAGTTTATTATTGGTAAACTTGATACGAAGAATAATTTAAATACAATAAAGAAAATCAGGATTTAATTCATTACAGTAGTGATTTGAACACTCTGAGTTTCCTATTCAAATATTTAGCTAGTAAGTAGGAAGGAAAAATGAAATCACCATCCCACAGGGATTGCACAAGTAGTTCGTTAACACAACACTTTTCTTTATTATGCATCCCTGAGAGGGTACACAAACATAGGAATTTCACTTCATTTACATCGAAAGATGAATTAACTTGAGTGTTGGAGCAAAGCGTTTGTCCCACCTACAATTCTACCGTTTTCTGTCCAGCGTTTGCGTTTTGATGAGGGACGTATCGAATCCCAAATTTTATTATCAATAAGAGCTACAATGATTTTTTTTTATTTATATATACAAAAGTTCTAACATTCTTGTAAAGCCACTAGCACACAGCTTTTCGGGCAGGTCCTTAATCCAAATTTTCCCTCCGAACACAACCCACTAAAGTGTTTAACAACCAGGTACCCATTCACTGCTGGGTGAACATAGACTACAGTTAAGGATTTGCACCCAGTAAATCCTCCCCGGCAGGCAAGCCAAAGTGCTTGCGAAGTGCCTGGCGAGTGCCTTACCACTGCACCACAAAGACTGTTCAATGAAGCACAGTTGTATTCACCTAGTTGTGTTTGCGGGGGTTTAGCTATGCTCCTTCAGCCCGCCTCTCAACTGTCAATTAACTGTTTACTAACTACTTTTATTTTTCCTTTTTTTTCTCTGTCCACACCACACACACACACACCCCGGGAAGCAGCCCGTGACAGCTGACTAACTCCCTATTTACTGCTAGGTAACAGGTGCATACAGGGTGAAAAAAAACTTTGCCCATTTGTTTCTGCCTGCGCGCTATCCACCTGGCTACCAGGCCCCTTTTGCTCGTGTGCCCTTGTTCCCTTGTGCCCTTGTGCTCGTATGCACGCGACAGCACACGGCAACGTGCATATTTGTCTCATTGTGACTGGTTATTAATATGACTGGCACTGGAAGTAAACTTAGCTTGTGTTGGCTTGCTTGCTTAATAAATCACCATCTTTTAGTTGTACCTGGACAGACTGCCTCATTTTTGAGGGCTGACTTTGCAACTGAAAAAATTATCATTATATATAAATGTTATATTCACAAGAATATTTTCTGTGACGCGTTGTATGCCTTAAAAATTTTAATTTATCACAAATAATTATCTAACTCGTCACTTGTTTTTTCGAAGATAATTCTGCGGTTTGTGGGAAACAGATGACATATGGTTCATCTCTCAACGCCTTTCCATAGTCGGGGAAAGGAAGCCAGTAAATAGAAACATCAGGGTCACCCTATATTAGGCCATCTACTATTCAACCTCTCCCACGATGTAGCCCATGTCAGTAGTTGTTCAACTTTTGAAAACGAATTTAATACAAGGTTAACAGAGGCGTCAGTTGAAAGCAAACGTGCCCAACCATTTCTGTTCTGACCGGGAATCAAACACGGGATATCCATACACATGATATTATAAATAATCCCATCCTACCAGAGTGTAGGAGGCAGTGAGTGTGTAAGTGCAAGGAAGGGCAAGATCAGGGCCGATTTCCCTCCCCCCCCCCCCCCAGTAGGAAAATTGACGATGTAGAGGGTCCCCTCAATCGGTGAAGATAGAGGACAGATGGATGTGTGAGCTGGATGAGTGTGTTTAATCGCCCGCAAATTGTGAAGCTGTGGCGCTGTCCATGTGTGGGTGGGTGACTGTTTACCTCGAGATTGATATTGACGAGGATCCCTTCCATTCTGAAAATGTGAAGACAGATGGATGACGTGTGACCGTGTCTAAGCCCCGGACCGTGTCCGGGGCTTAGTGTCCCCGAGGCCTGGTCGACGACCGGGCCGCGGGGACACTAAGACCCGGAAGCACCTCAAGGTAGCCTCAAGGTAGGTGTCAGGTGAGCATAATCGATGCACTTTGGGGTTGGTATCAACATGCAAACGCGCATCACACACACACTCGCGCTATTCTCGGGTGAGGAAGATTCAATGTCTTCTTTATTATGCACCCCATACCCTCACCGTGGTGTGTCTTAGCAGTTTAAGCAGTCGTATTTTGTACATAGTAAACTTCGATGACCCAGTGTGATATTCCGGCCGTGGTCATATAGACGCGAGGAGAGATTGTGTAAGGTCAACTATATTTATTATAGACATGAGCTCTTACACCGTGTCTTACTAGTTTTAAACAACAGTCGTATTTTGTACGTAGTAAACTCCGATTCTTTCTAGTGTAAGGATTCATAGTTATATTATTAGGATAACCTTAGAGGTTGATTTTTACCTCTAGTCACAGATCCTCAGGTTCCATAATCAGGGATAAATATCCACTGATGTTCAGTCTCTGGAGTTGATGAGTACCACTTTGAGCTCAGAGTTGATGAGAGTTGATGAGTTCAGAGCAAATTCAATACCTCTAGGTATTGAATTTGCTCTGAACTGCCATGGGGTATGGTTGTTTCGCCTGGCCCCTCCATTTGTTGTCAACCCGGCCTGATGTGTGTGGTCCCTGGTATAGATACTGACGAGGCCTGAGTGAGGTGATTTACTGAGGGGCCCCGGGACCGTGATGACCTGCAACATGGGGGTGTCTGTATGCCCCGTCATCAGGCATTATTCTATTGGCCTGGAATTTTCCGGCAACGCTTCCTACCTGCGGTCAAAGTGGTGATTTTGGACATGTTATTTGTTCCCGTGAAGGCCGTGTGAAGTGTACAGCTGCTTGCTGGTTGCTAGGCGAGTGATTGTGAAGTTTGGCTCCTCGGAGGTCTACCATAACGTTATGGGGTGCTATGATGGGTGCTCCTTCGTTCTTCCTGATGGAGGTGGATCCGTGATTATCTCTGATCGTTGTGGTACTACGTCATATGTGGCAGTGCATGAAGCTCCCTTCGAGTTCCCTTGCGACCTCCCGCATTGGTACTTTGCCCGTTTTGGGCGAGTGCTTCATGTACAGATGAACGACTTCTCCTCCGGGAAGTTGAAAGGGGTCTCAAGTGGGACATGCACTCTCACCATGCACCTCAGAACTCCTTTTTCGTCATCGGTCATGCTGATGGGTCACTCTCTTTATGTGTTTCATGAGGACCAGCCCCGGACTTGTTTCCGGTGTGACTATCTAGCCCCTCTTCCGGGAGAAGGATTTTCCCTTGTTGTAGGCCTCGGACCAGTCGCCAAGTGCTGGTGTCATGTGTGTTGATTCCCAGCTGTCTGGTGTCCCGTTGCTGGGTTCTGTGGCTCCCGGATGTGGATGTGCATAGTGGTGTGGGGGTCGAGGGAGCGGTTGGTGCGGCTGCGCTCCCACTGCTGACTTTCTTGTCTCAGCTATCCCTGCCTCAGCCGCCTCGGCCGTTCCTGCGCCAGCCGTCTCCGCCTCAGCTGCCCCTGCCTGCCCCATCCCCGGATGCGGTGTCTCCTGTCGCTCTAGTTGTACGCGAAGGAGCTGTTTCCTGTAGTGTGTGGTCCAGTGCCCCCGAGTGTAGAAGCCGCAGTTCTCAGGGATTGTGCTTTAAAGGCGCGTCCACCGGAGGGTTCTTCTGTGGTGGAGGATGATGGGAGTGATAGCTCAGACGACCGGCAGCCTGTCTCAAAGCGACCGAGGCAGGTTCGGAGTGTGTCTCCCCTTCGTGGTGAGACTTGGGTGGAGGCAGGGGAATATGATGCTCCGGCATTCCCCATCATAGGTGATGGGGCTGTGGGAGGCTCTGAGTTGCTTCCTGTGCCCCCTCCACCTGTGCCTCCTGATGGGGGTTCCCCACAGTAGGGGGGGGGGTGGTCCGCACTCCAGCAATGGATGTTGATGGACGGGAACTTGCGATGGTCTTCAAGAAGGATGCATGCCATGGAGGATCTGTGCCCACGCCCAAGGATGTTGTTCGGAGTGTGTCCCCTGTGGTGTCGCCCTCTGTGGTGCCGCTTCCCATGGTGCCGCCTCCCATGGTCTAACCCATTGTTTTGCCGCCATCCAAGTGGCTGCCCCCTTCCAATGGGGGGCGGTTGCCACGTTGGGGGGTGCCGTGACGGGTGCTGCTGGGGTAGTCGAGGCCTCGTCTGAGGGTCCGGGTGGAGCCGGTCCTCGCTTGCTCGTCTACTGTCTGGGTTCCTCAGGTCTGTGCCTTCATCTCTGGTATTCCTGATTTTATGCCTCGACGTATTCCGCTGAGGGGGCTTCCTGTTCATGAGGATTTGTGGATTATGTGGGAGACATTCTGTCTGCATTTTCCGAAGAAGGATTTTCCACACAAATATAAGTAGGCATGGCGTTCTTGCTTCCTTGCTTGTGTGCTGCAGTGTATATCCTTCATACCTATACTTTGTACCTTTGTCTTGCTTGTCGTGTGTTTTCTCCATGTGTTTATGTGTTTTGTTTTTTGTGTCTTTCCCCTGTGGCCCCTCTGTCCTGTTTTGTCTCCTTGTTTTCAGTGTCAAGTCATGTGTATATTTCTTGTGAGTATTGTTGCCTGTATGTTTTTTCCTGTGTGTTCTGAGCTTTGCTCAGGTGTAGGGTTTCTGTGTTTTGTAATGTTGTACATTGTATTTTGTATGTAGTTTATTGTTTTTTGGCTATTGTCTTTGTATATTGTTTATTTGGTGTTAAAGTGTTCAGGTGTTAATATGCTTATATTTTTGGTCCTTTGGCCCAGTTTGGGTCTTGTTCCTGTAAGGTGTTGACGTGATGGTTCTTATTGTATTGTCTTTATTGAACTATTTTTATAAATAACAAAACTTAGATGTAGTGTATTGGGCTACTTGCATTGGGCTACACATTCCATCACCCACCACAGTGTCCTAATCATCTTGATCCTCCACCACTATACCTCATCACCACGATCCTCTACAAGCTACAAGCACCACCAACAGCCTACAGCGCCACTTACCACCCCTGCCTACTACAACCGCTTGTTAGCAATACCTGACAACACTTGTCACCGCCCTCACGTCCCAGACACAAACAACACACCACCCTCGACAGCTAATGAGCTCGCTTTACCTTCGACCCTGTCCTCAGGCCTAACCGTACATTCCATCCAAATTGGAATTTGGATGGAAGAGTAATAATATCACAACAGTCTTATTATTATCAATATTTACTAGGCTATGTTACTGTGAAATAACTAAGTTATCTAGTCCATCAAAACTGTTTTGCATCTAAAGCTTACCATCTTAAACATATCATGTCTTCTCAATGATACTAAATCAATCGATCTATACATTCCAACTCAGCTATTTATCCTATATGATTGTGTATACTCTATAATTTGCAGTAATTAAAATTCACCCATTTTTCGGGTGAGTGTCAAGACCCCCTGGAGAGGATGGTCAGATTAGTGGGAGTGGGAGAGCGTGTGCCCAGCTGGTAGGGATGGCGGCGCACGACTGGTTAACCAGTAATGTGGGTGAGCAGAAGGATGAGAGCGTGGATGAGTGAGAGTACTCACCTACCAGTACCTACCTAACACCCAATGTAAGGCATTCACGATGCGTACTTACCTAATGGACCATACAATTCTTAAGATTATTTTTTCCTCCCTTACATCATACTTTGATCAATATTTCAACACTGATAAGATGTGGGTCTCTTGTAACTATGTCTTTATTTTCAGTGTAAGTTGAAAATAGTCATTGTAGGAGACGCAAGGAGGCAATAGCATATTAAAATGATTTAAGCTAACTTTATACAGTTCAACACACCAAACAGTTGTTCTGTTTCACTGCTCCCATCAAACAGAGTTTGCATCTACCCCACTCCCATGTGTGCAATGACGTGGGGCTAGATGTAAATCCAAGACACTCACTTGGAGGACACACCATTGTTCAGCTGGAGGAGAAGAGAGGGTTTACCAGATGGGGAAATAATGATTTAATTTCGTAAGATAATATCATTTAATTTTGATTCTAATCTGTATGTTTGTTCGTATGTACGTACCCAATTAATGAAGACTGATGAGAGTAAAGAAGTAGAAATTTTATGTTAAAAACAAAATAAAATTTTGTGTGAATAGTTATAGTTTATGAATTTATTTTGCATCCGTAAATATCTAACGGATTATTTATTTAAGGTTAGGTGATTTTTTGGTATTGTTTTTCGACTTGCTCTGATTGGCCACTCCAACAATTTTTTTTATACCACAGGTGGGTACAGGAACAGATGTCTGCTGAATCATGTTAGCAGGCTGAGAGCCGTCGCTTCCCAGAGCTTATGGTAAGCCTTAACCATTATGTGTAGTTTAGTTTCCCCTGGAATACCACCCGCCAATCATTTAACAACAAGGTACACAATGCTGGATGAACAGAGGAGTACAGTTAAGGATTGGCGCCTAGTCAATTCTCCCCGGCCACGACGCGAAACTTTGTTCTATTTGTGAATAATACCTTGCGAGAATTAACTATTTATTTTACAGACATATTTAGAAATACGTGACTCGCCAGCCAGTCACAATTGCCTTAGCCTAAGAACTGTGCTGGCAACATTGCGAGCAAAAACTGTACTGTCAACATTACGTACAAGAACTGTGAGGTCAACATTGACTGACTCAGAATGACTGAGCTGCTCTGTCTACTGTACTAGCCAATCTCGGCAACATTGTAAGTCGGTGCTCGGTGGGTGAATCTGAAGGCCAGGTACAAAACCTGTCCTGGCCTCGTCTATGAAGCAAACACCGTACTGGTCCTCGAGGTTGTAACCCACAACAGTGTGGTTGACTCGCACAATCACGAGGCTCCCCAGTCAACCCGTTCTCGCAAATCCGTAAAGTCCATATTGACTTATTAACTACGTGCATAGGTGATATACTAAACATAATAGATACCCTTAAAAAGATTCATAGAAAACACCGACCTTACCTAACCTTGTTAGTATCTTAAGATAAGCATCTTATTGCTTCGTAATTACAATTAATACTTAACCTGTACCTATTATAGGTTAGGTAATAATTGTAATTACGAAGCAATAAGATGCTTATCTTAACATACTAAGTAGGTTAGGTAAGGTCGGTGTTTTCTATGAATCTTTTTAAGGGTATCTATTATGTTAAGTATGTCACCTATGCACATATTTAATAAGTCAATATTGACTTATTAAATTTGCGAGAACGGGTTGCCCCAGTGGTTGGCGTGTATAAAGAGGAAGAAGGTTTAGAAGAGGAGAGAGAGGGTGCGCCTACAGTCATGAAACATCCACAAAAGGTGACCTGCCAGCATCGCACCTCTCTCAAAACACGGAATGAAAAACACAATATTGTGTATATTTGTCCCCCTGAAACGCTGTATAGAAAGCAACGACCACAGATGACCTCAGGAGTGTGGGAGAACGAGTATTAAAATAACATTTATTGCTTCTCAATTAAAAATATTACTTAACCTTCAGATATAATGACAATTTTTTTATATATATAAAATGAAACAAAAATTTTTAGAAAAATTTACAAATTATGGAAAAAATGTTATAATTTTGTATAAAAGACGAAAGAATTGAAAAAAATTAAAACAAAATAATTTAAATATATAACAGAAACCATTAGTACTTACTCAT
This sequence comes from Procambarus clarkii, assembly GCF_040958095.1. Classification (NCBI taxonomy): domain Eukaryota; kingdom Metazoa; phylum Arthropoda; class Malacostraca; order Decapoda; family Cambaridae; genus Procambarus; species Procambarus clarkii. The sequence goes on along the minus strand of NC_091208.1, from coordinate 14,341,672 downwards.
ATTTATAAATCGACAAAAATTTTGTGTTATCACAGAAATCAAAAGTTATCGTCATAATTGCCGAGACAATATGTAGTATTGGTCGCAGCTACTGTGACCCGAAATATGAAGAACCCAAAGGAGATTGGAGAGGGGGTGTATTGAGGGCCCAAGGGAGGTTCTTGAGGGGTGAATTGAAGACCCAAAGGGGGCTGATGAGGGGTGTATTGAAGACCCAAGGGCGGCTGATGAGGGGTGTATTGAAGACCCAAGGGCGGCTGACGAGGGGTGTATTGAAGACCCAAGGGAAGCTGATGGGACTGTATTGAAGACCCAAGGGAAGCTGATGGGAGTGTTTTGAAGACCCATGGGGGCTGATAGGGGTGAATTGAAGAACAAAGGGGGCTGATGGGGATGTACAGAAGACCCAAAGGGGGCTGATTGTGGTGTATTGAAGACCCAAGGGGGCTGATGGGAGTGAATTGAAGACCCAAGGGAAGCTGATGGGAGTGTATTGAAGACCCAAGGGGGTTGATGGGAGTGTATTGAAGACCAAAGGAGGCTGACGGGGGGAGGGTGTATTAAAGACCCAAAGGGGGCTGATGGGGTGTATTGAAGACCCTAGGGGGCTTTTAAGGGGGTTATATTGAAGACCCAAAGGGGCTGATGGTGGGGTGTATTGAAGACCCAAAGGGGGCTGATGGGGGTATATTGAAGACCCAAAGGGGGCTGATGGGATGTATTGAAGACCCACGGGAGGGGGTTGATAGGGGTGTATTGAAGACCCAAGGTGGGGGTGTATTGAAGACCCAAGGGGGCAGATGGGGGTGCATTGAAGACCCAAAAGGGCTGATGGGGGGTGTATTGAAGACCCAAGGGGGGGCTGATGAGGGATGTATTGAGGTCTTAAGGGATGGGCTGATTGGGGGTGTATTGAAGACCAAATGTCGGAAATCCCGACACCATTTAATATTACATTCAACAGGCAGATAATATTGCTGCTGCGTTGTATACACAAGTTAACCCATAGAAAATGTAGCTTGTAGTGGAATTTTCCGTCTATTGAAATCGGGATATCATTGCCACATACTATTATAAATTCACCAGCTATTGTGTTGGGAATTATTCTTAAATACATTAGTCTTTGGACTTTTACCATCATAAAAACATCTCATTTGAATTAACTTAATTTTCAGTATAAAAATAAAGTAAATGTGACCCTTCTATCAGTTGCTGACATCTGGACAGCAAGCCAGGAGCGTCAGGAGGAAGGAGAGGTCAGCCATTGTTGTTAAGACCAGAGGCGCAGTGGAGCAAATTCGGCTCCTATAATTTCTATTGGTCGAAGTGTGACGGAGATCAGAGTAGTGGTCTTCCATCATCAACACGCTGTCAACATAATCAAGGAAAGTGTTCTACCAAAACCCGTTTATCTAATCATTTTTGGCCATTAATGTTAGGTAGATATTGGGTGAACTGGTTAGAATGCGAACCCGCCTCATACTAAAGGTAATTAAGCCTTGGTCCTTATGATTTAATATACAGTGTTTTCTCTGATATAGCTGTCATATATTAGGATTCAGGCTTTACAGCTAGCGCCCTTTGACAGGAACAAGAGGAGGAAGAAAGACTTGATACATCAGTTACTGGGTGATGGAAGCTAGCCTGAATCGAAGATAATTTGGTGTCTACATCCTAGTTATACCTGGTGGACTAAGCCTGCTGTACAATAAGATAAGGAACCTCCTCAATGTATACTAATATATGTAGTTAATACGGAAGTTTGATTGGCTGCATATATATAAATTTAATATAAAACCCCCCTAATGTGTAAGACTCGATTTGTGAGATTATTGCAGATATACAGTCCACTTAACATCATAACAATTGCTATCGAAATATATAAATTAACGTAAATATAAATTCTATATAAATTCATATAAATTAAATATAAATCTCACAGGTCGGTTCCCACAATAACAAATATGAAAAAATACACATTCAGCTACTCTTCCTAACGTCTAGAAACTGTCGTACTAAAGTGCCCTTATGCTAACCTACTATAAGACCCAAAACAGAAAACGGGACAATACGTTACTTTTGCGAACCGCTTCTATTTTCTAATATGATTATTTTTGGTCTTAGGTAGTCTATACGTCAAAATGCGACGTTCTATTAGGAGGACGACTTGACACGCTACCCAGGGGAAATGTCTGTAATGTTACAGTGTATTATGTAATGAGGTTGGTGTCAGGCTCTGTATTTTAATTAATTATTTCCGTTAAACACGACGGTGCAAAGTAGAACAACTTCACAGTACTCAGTGACACATTTAGGGTCACGTGACCAAGTACTGACAGTGAGAGGTGACTAGTGACGTCATGCACTAAGGTGGACCCCAGTGACGTCATGCACTAAACAGGACCCCAGTGACGTTATGCACTAAGCAGGACCCCAGTGACGTTATGCACTAAGCAGGACCCCAGTGACGTCATGCACTAAGCAGGACCCCAGTGACGTCATTCACTAAGCAGGACCCCAGTGATGTCATGCATTAAGCAGGACCCCAGTGACGAAATGCACTAAGCAGGACCCTAGTGACGTCATGCACTAACCAGGACCCCAGTGACGTCATGCACTAAGCAGCACTCCTCATGAATGTGAGGACTCTGACATGCGAATTGATTCACTACTGTGTGCAGTGACCATTGTAAGGCACTGTTAAACACCTGCTTTCTGGTTGTTTCTTGAATTCGGTGAATGACGTAAATGTGTAAACATCATTCAGGAGGATGAGGAGGAGGGGTGATGTCTCCATGACAACGGCGTCGCATCTTCCCTTTAACCGATATTTAAATACTACATAACAAGTGCATGAGAAAGAAATGTCCAAAATCTGAACAATGTTGCAATGTAACAGGTAGGAAGACGTGTTGCAACATCGTCATGCTTCTTAACTCTATGGCCCAAGTATTAGGATATGTTGCAATATCATCATGCTTTTAAATTAATTTTTTTAGTTTAGAATAGTATTTCCTTATAAATATTGAATTTCATGAGTCTGGACCCGAGCCAAGTGCATGGGCATGTTGACAATTTATCTTGCAAAATCTGCCTCGCGCGTGTTGATATCAATTATATTTACAGGAGTTTGGATATCACGCATAAAGACTTTGTCCGGATCTTCGACTTTCATGTTATTTATTGTACTGTTTTTGGCTATAACCATAATCAGGCACCTCATATCAGCATATGTATTAGGTAGTCATATAATCATAACTATAACATCAGCAACCTCAACAAGGCCCTGAACAACATCAACACCAGCCTCCACACCCTCAGCCACAACATAACTATAACCAGACACTGCATCACCAACCTCAACAAGGCCCTGAACAACATCAACACCAGCCTCCACACCCTCAGCCACAACATAACCATAACCAGGCACTGCATCACCAACCTCAACAAGGCCCTGAACAACATCAACACCAGCCTCCACACCCTCAGCCACAACATAACCATAACCAGGCACTGCATCACCAACCTCAACAAGGCCCTGAACAACATCAACACCAGCCTCCACACCCTCAGCCACAACATAACCATAACCAGGCACTGCAGCACCAACCTCAACAAGGCCCTGAACAACATCAACACCAGCCTCCACACCCTCAGCCACAACATAACCATAACCAGGCACTGCATCACCAACCTCAACAAGGCCCTGAACAACATCAACACCAGCCTCCACACCCTCAGCCACAACATAACCATAACCAGGCACTGCATCACCAACCTCAACAAGGCCCTGAACAACATCAACTGCCGCCCAACCCATTCTCGCACTTGCTTACCGTCACTATTGGCTTATTTATTAAGTGCATATGTGACATACTAATTGATTGTGAATATTTTAGTTTACCTTGAAAAGCTTCATAGAAAACACCGACCTCACCTAACCTTCTTCGTATGTTATTATAAGCATCTTATTGCTTCTTAATTACATTCATTACTTAACCTATACCGCTGTTAAGTTAAGTAATAATTGTAAATATGAAGCAATAAGATGCTTATCTTAACATACTAAGAAGGTTAGGTGAGGTCGGTGTTTTCTATGAAGCTTTTCAAGGTAAACTAAAATATTCACAATCAATTAGTATGTCACATATGCACTTATCATATAATCCAATATTGACTGTAAGCAAGTGCGAGAACAGGTTGCCCAGCCTCCACATCCTAACCATAACCATAACCAGACACAACAACCAATTGCAGGATTAGGATGTGGTATAGGACGGGGAAGGGAGGGGAGTGGAAGGAATGGTGCCTAGTAGCTAAGTGATCCCCAACTGACGACTGTGACAGTGGCCTTAGAATTTCGTACATTTCTGATGGAATGAAACACCAAAAAATTGTATGCATAAAAGTTAGCCAAAAAATCGGTATAGAAAACCACGACCAGACGACCTTGTGAATGAGCTATAAAGAGCAGGATATTAATAATTATTTCTTCTTATATATAAATATTCTGTATATTTTAGTTCTAATATCAGCATTTGTTTACCAATATAAAACTTAAGAAAACAAATGAAACATTTTTTTTTAAATTTTAAAATATTTAAAAGTTTTAGCACAAGATTTTTTTTATAATTTTTTAAAACTATATTATTTATATACAAAGAAACAATATTTATTGTGTTTTCGTCATACTCATCACAACACACCAATGAAATTTTTAAGTGTACATTACAATCATACAACTTTACAATTAGAAGGGATCATTCAGCTGCTGTGTACTATTGGTCGTCACACTTGATAATGAGTGTAGGGGCACACCAAAGAGCCAGAGCTCAAGCACCACTAGGTAAGTAATTAGCTACTTTGTACCATGTTCTGAGGTCAGTGGTTGTCACAGAAACTCACCTTTCAACAGCTGTTTCTTGTTGTAAGTGTTTTGGTCACACTGGTGTTTTTGGTCAGGTGCCACAGATCAGTAAGCTTGTAAGATAGAAAGTGGCCAGAGAACAGTTAGCACAGAGCCACCCAGAAGCCACATTACAGTATGGCTATAACCCACTTGTGCTGTTGAACTGGAAAAGAACCGACTAGAAACTGTTAATGGAAGAAAACTAGAAACTAATTGCCATATACGAGTATTGCACTTGTATATTATTAGTTACTGAGATTCTTATTTGAGAAAGATTCAGTTTAATAAAGGTACCCTAACATCAACTTATGTAAATGCTGATTTATTGTTTTCCCAACTATGTTGAAAGCTTATGTTTGATGGGGAGAAAATGTAAAAGTTTGTAAATAAGAGAGGGAGAGAAGGAAGCGGAGGAGAGGGGGTGAGATGGAGAAACTGAAGAAAGGAAAAGGGATCATTTATGATTCGGGCTGCCTCAGACAAGTGCTTTCAGCGACATTTACTTCAACTTTGTTTCATGACATTGTATACATTCTTACAGTGATGTATAAATTTATTACAATGTAATAGTGTTTTGCCCTAGGTAATATAATTATTGTTTATTAATGGCTTATGCTTCCACAATCTAGAAAATGTTTATTATTTTCTTAGAAACTTGCCTTACATCTTGCCTTAAAGATCTTAGAGAAGATGCCAATGGCAAAGATCAAACTGAAGTTTTAAGGCTTTAAAGAAATAATATCCATTTTTTCTCTACATTGCAGGCATAACAAATTTAAAAAGAATACACACTCGGCTACTCTTCCCAACGTATAGAAACTGTCGTATTAAAGTGCCCTTATCCTAACCTACTATTAAACCTATAACAGAAAACGGGAAGTTACGTCACTTTAGAGAGACGCTTATATTCTCCAATACGACTACTTTTGGTCTTAGGAAAAATATACGTAAAAATGCGACGTTCTATTAGGAGGCCAACTTGACATGCTACCCAGGGGTAGCGTGTCAAGGGCTGTAATGTTACAGTGTATTATGTAATGAGGTTTGTGTCAGTGTCTGTATTTTAATGAATTATTTCCGTTAAACACACCCTTAGCCACAACATAACAATAACCAGGCACTACATCACCAACCTCAACAAGGCCCTGAACAACATCAACACCAGCCTCCACACCCTCAGCCACAACATAACAATAACCAGGCACTGCATCACCTACCTCGACAAGGCTCTGAACAACATCAACACCAGCCTCCACACCCTCAGCCACAACATAACAATAACCAGGCACTGCATCACCAACCTCGACAAGGCTCTGAACAACATCAACACCAGCCTCCACACCCTCAGCCACAACATAACCATAACCAGTCACTGCATCACCAACCTCAACAAGGCCCTGAACAACATCAACACCCTCAGCCACAACATAACCATAACCAGGCACTGCATCACCAACCTCAACAAGGCCCTGAACAACGTCAACACCAGCCTCCACACCCTCAGCCATAACATAACCATAACCAGGCATTGCATCACCAACCTCAACAAGGCCCTGAACAACATCAACACCAGCCACCATACCCTCAGCCACAACATAGCCATAACCAGGCACTGCATCACCAACCTCAACAAGGCCCTGAACATCATCAACACCAGCCTCCTCACCTTAGCCACAACATAACCATAACCAGGCACTGCATCACCAACCTCGACAAGGCTCTGAACAACATCAACACCAGCCTCCACACCCTCAGCCACAACATAACCATAACCAGGCACTGCATCACCAACCTCAACAAGGCCCTGAACAACAACAACACCAGCCTCCACACCCTCAGCCACAACATAACCATAACCAGGCACTGCATCACCAACCTCAACAAGGCCCTGAACAACAACAACAACAGTCTCCACACCTTCAACCACATCATAACTATAACCAGGCACTGCATCACCAACCTCAACAAGGCTCTGAACAAATCAACACCGGCCTCCACACCCTCAGCCACAACATAACCATAACCAGGCACTGCATCACCAACCTCAACAAGGCCCTGAACAACATCAACACCAGCCTCCACACCCTCAGCCACAACATAACCATAACCAGACACTGCATCACCAACCTCAACAAGGCCCTGAACAACATCAACACCAGCCTCCACACCCTCAGCCACAACATAACCATAACCAGACACTGCATCCAGTTGCAAGTTAAAGATCTGGGATTGGATGGGGGAGGGGAAGAAATGGTGCCCAGAAACTAAGTGATCCCCACGTACTGACAACTGTGACAATAGCCTAAGAATACGGTACACAAAGGGGATATTAATTGGATATTCAAAGTATCAACAAAAAATTTCTTGTGGAATGAACATAAAAAAAGTCAGAAAATAAAAAATATCCTTGAAGACGGTATAGAAAACCAGGACCTGACGACGTTGTCAGTGAAGGAGAAAGAACAGGATATTAATATTTTTTACTTCTTAAATACAATCAGTTTTTAACGTAAAAATTGATTTATATAAAGATTAATTAGGCAATTTAAAATTTAAATATTTAGCAGTAAAAAAATTAAAATTTTTGAAATATTAAAAATATTTTACACAAAACTTTGCAATTTTTGTTTTTTAAAAAATAATATTTTATATATAAAAGACACTGTATTAGTGTATATCGTGTCTTATCGAACGTAAAATTTTGAGTGTATAAAACACCAAAAATATGAAGAACAGTTGTTAGGGAGTGGTATAACACATAGGTTAAATTTTACACAAAATTAGTAATCGAAAATTCTGTGTACCACGTTTTCAGGCCATTGATCGTCACTTAGTGAGGAGGACATTTAGTTACTGTGTACCGTGTTCTGAGGCCAGTGGTTGTCATAGAAACTCAACTTTCAACAGGTGTTTCTTGTTGTTGGTGTTTTGGTCAGGTGGCCACAGATCACTAAGCAAAGAGCCAGCAGGTGGTCACAGTGAACTTAATCCCATTGACGTCATGCAATAAGCTGAACCCCAATGACATAATGCACTAAGCAGGATCCCAGTGACGTCATGCACTAAGCAGGACCCCTCATGAATATGAGGATTCTGACATGTGAATGGACTCACTACTTTGTGCAGTGATCATCGTAAGGCACTGTTAAGCACACAACCAGACCATCACCTGAGGTATGCTGACCAGCAACACTGACATGATCGACAGATATAGATATACAAGGACATCAGACATAGCTGAAGCACTTTACATCAAACACTCAGTTAGGTACACTCTGTGGTTAACAAGTCTAAGATGTTTACACCAGCCCTACTTCTTCTTCAGCTGATCAATGCAACTACAGAGCAAGATTACCTAGTTTCATCTCACAGGACAACCATCTTCCCTCTCTTCATGCCTCAATGTAATCTATACTTCTTGCAACATTGTGAGAATCAATTAATTTTAAGATGAAGAGGAAACATTAATTTAGGGAAGACGTGAATTTTTTGTGTAATTGCTCATTTATTTCTTACATTAATATTATCAATTCACTAATGAATTAATGCACATGAAAACACTTGCTGTCCATTAATCCCTTTCATATCTACATTGAGTACCCCCCCCCCCCCCCCCCCGTTCTCAGAACACATCCAGTAAAATCTACGATTTATTTCCATGAGCTTCCAAGGCAGGGGGTCGAGGCTCTCACTCACTACATCTGCGACCCTACACACCCTATCTCTCAACGACCTCGCTCCTCACACAGATAAAGATAACATTAGGACAATGAATTCTCCCCTAAAAGCTCAGTTTCTTATATGACAAACCCGGCTGTTTGCTTCCTTTGGAGGGCATAAAATATGACATACATGTAGTTTCTGGCGTAAATGTGTAAATATTAGTCAGGAGGAAGAGGAGGGGGTGATGTCTCCATGAAAACGGCGTCGCATCTTCCCTTTAACCGGTATTTAAATACCACATAACAAGTGAATGAGAAAGAAATGTCACAACTCTGAACAATGTTGAAGTGTAACAAGTAAGAAGACGTATTGCAACATCATCATGCATCTTAACTCTATGACCGAAGTATTAGGATATTTTGCAATATCAACAAGGTTATAAACTTTTTTTTGGGGGGTTAGGAAAATATTTCGTTATAAATATTGAATTCCATGAGCCTAAACCCGGGGCTGAGTGCATTGGCATGTTGTCAATTTATGTTGCAAATTCTACTACGCTCGTGTTGATATAAATTATATTTACAGGAATTTGGACATCACGCATACAGAAGTTGTCCAGATCTTCCACTTTCATGTTGTTTATTGTTGTGTTTCTTGTCATAACTATAACCAGGCCCTGCATCACCAACCTCAACAAGGCCCTGAACAACATCAACACCAGCCTCCACACCCTCAGCCACAACATAACCATAACCAGACACTGCATCACCAACCTCAACACGACCCTGAACAACATCAACACCAGCCTCCACACCCTCAGCCACAAATAACCAGGCACTGCACATTAACCTCAACAAGGCCCTGAACAACATCATCACCGGCTTCCACACCCTCAGCCAAAACATAACCATAACCAGGCACTGCATCACCAACCTCAACAAGGCCTTGAACAACATCACTACCAGCCTCCACATTCTCAGCCACAACATAACCATAACCAGGCACTGCATCCAACCGCAAGATAAAGATCTGGTATTGGACGGGGGAAGGGGAAGGAATGGTGCCCAGAAAGTAAGTGATCCCCACTTACTGACAATTGTGACAGTAGCCTAAGAATACGGTTCACAAAGGGGATATTAATCGAGTATTGAAAGTATCAACACAAAATTTCTTGTGGAATGAAACATAAGAAAAATTAGAAAATAAAAGTTACCCTTTAAGACGGTACTGAAAACCACTACCAGATGACAATGTCAATGAAGCAGCAAGAACAGGGTAATACAATTTATTATTTGTTAAATATAATTATTAGTTAAAACATAAAAAAATTAATATGAAAATAAATTAAAACTTAATTTAGAAGCAAAGCATTTAGCAGAAACATATTTAGTACTTAAGAAATTTAACACAAAATTTTTTAATATTTGTTTTCTAGTACAAAATATTATTTATATATAAGAAACTTTTTTAAACGTATATCATATTATCCACATTAATAAAATTTTGAGTGTATATAACATAAAATTATGAACTAAAGGCATAAGTAGGTATGCTTTACATTTGTTAAAGTGGTATAACACATAGGTAAATTTTACACTAAATTTCTGTGTACCACTTTTCAGGCTGTTGGTCGTTAATAAATGTGGGGACACTTATCTATTGTATACCGTGTTTAGAGGCAAGTATTTGTCACAGAAACTCGACTTTCAACAGGTGTTATTGGTGTTTTTTTGGTCATGTTGGTGTTTTGGTCAGGTGGCCACAGAACACTAAGCATAGAAACAGCAGGTAGTCACAATGTACTTAATCCCAGCGACGTCATGCACTAAGCCGGACACCAGTGACGTCATGCACTAAGCAGGACCCCAGTGACGTTATGCACTAAGCAGGAACCCAATGACGTCATGCACTAAGCAGGACCCCAATGACGTCATGCACTAAGCAGGACCCCAGTGACGTCATGCACTAACCTGGACCCGTGACGTCATGCACTAAGCAGGACCCCGGTGACGTCATGCACTAAGCAGGACCCCAGTGACGTCATGCATTATGCAAAACCACATTGACGTCATGCACTAGGCAGAACCCCAGTAACGTCATGCACTAAGCAGGACCCCAGTGACGTCATGCACTAAGCACGACCCCTCATTAATGTGAGGACTCTGACATGCGAATGGATTCACTGCTGTGTGCAGTCATCATATTAAGGCACTGTTAAACACCTGCTTTCTGGTTGTTTCTTGAATTCGGTGAATGAATGGTGTAAATGTGTAAACATCAGTCAGGAGGAGGAGTGATGTCTCCATGACAACGGTGTCGCATCTTCCCTTTAACTGGTATTTAAATACTACATAACAAGTGAATGAAAAAGAAATGTCCAAAATCTAAACAATGTTGCAGTGTAACAAGTAGGAAGACGTGTTGCAACATCAACATGCATCTTAACTCTATGACCCAAATGTTAGGATAAGTTGCAACAACATCAATGTTCTAAATTCTATGACCCAAATATTAGAATATGTTGCAACTTCAACTTTCTAAAGTGTATGATCCAAGTATTATGATATGTTGCAGTATCATCATGCTTCTAAACTAATTTTTTCGTTTAGAAAAATATTTCATTATACATATTGCATTCCTTGAGTCTGGACCCGGGACTGAGTGCATGGAAATGTTGACAATTTCTCTTGCAAAATCTGCCACGCTCGTGTTGATATCAATTATATTTACAGGAGTTTGGATATCACGCATAAAGACGTTGTCCGGATCTTCCACTTACATGATGTTTATTGTAGTGCTTATTGTTATAACCATAACCAGGCACTGCATCACCAACCTCAACAAGGCCCTGAACAACAACAACACCAGCCTCCACACCCTCAGCCACAACATAACCATAACCAGGCACTGCATCACCAACCTCAACAAGGCCCTGAACAACATCAACACCAGCCTCCACACCCTCAGCCACAACATAACCATAACCAGGCACTGCACCACCAACCTCAACAAGGCCCTGAACAACAACAACACCAGCCTCCACACCCTCAGCCACAACATAACCATAACCAGGCACTGCATCACCAAACCTCAAAAAGGCCCTGAACAACATCAACACCAGCCTCCACACCCTCAGCCACAACATAACCATAACCAGAACAACAGGCCCTGGACAACATCAACACCGGACTCCACACCCTCAGCTACAACATAACCATAACCAGGCACTGCATCACCAACCTCAACAAGGCCCTGAACAACATCAACACCAGCCTCCACACCTTCAGCCACAACATAACCATAAGCAGACACTGCATCACCAACCTCAACAAGGCTCTGAACAACGTCAACACCAGCCTCCACACCCACAGCCACAACATAACCATAAGCAGACACTGCATCACCAACCTCAACAAGGCTCTGAACAACGTCAACACCAGCCTCCACACCCACAGCCACAACATAACCATAACAGTTGGCACTGCATCACCAACCTCAACAAGGCCTTGAACAACATCAACGCCAGCCTCCACACCCTCAGCCACAACATAACCATAACCAGGCACTGCATCACCAACCTCAACAAGGCCCTGAACAACAACAACACCAGCCTCCACACCCACAGCCACAACATAGCCATAACCAGGCACTGCATCACCAACCTCAACAAGGCCCTGAACAACATCAACACCAGCCTCCACACCCTCAGCCACAACACAACCATAACCAGGCACTGCATCACCAACCTCAACAAGGCCCTGAACAACGTCAACGCCAGCCTCCACACCCTCAGCCACAACATAACCATAACCAGGCACTGCATCCAATTGCAGGATAAGGATTTGGAATTGGACGGTGGAGGGGGGGGGGGGGGGTAATAGAATGATGCCTAGTAGTTAAGTGATCACTACTTACTGACGACTGTGAAAGTGGCCTAAGAATACGATACACAAATGGGATATTAATAAGGTATTCAAAGTATCAACAGAAATTTCTGGTTGAATAAAACATAAAAAATTGTGAACATGAAAGTTACCCATGAACGCTGTATTGAAACCCACGAAATACGACCGTCTCATTATGTGAAGGAAAGTAGAATAATAATAATTATTTCTTGTAAAATACAATTAGTTTATAACATACAATTTTTTTTAAATTAATAATTAATAATAATAGTATGTTGTTAATAGTTTTTAAAACTTTAAAAAAGTTTTTGTATAATTTAGAAATTTATCACATAAATTTATAGTGTTTATATTAAGTAAATGATTATTATTTATATAAAATAAACTTCAGCATGGAACTAGAAGGTTTCGACAACTAAACATTTTTAAGTGTACATAACAACATAAATATATCTTTACTGTTATTAGTAAGTGGGCATCACCTAGCTATTGTATAACATTAAATGTGTACCATGTTCTAAGGCCAGTGGTAGTCACAGAAACTCGTGGTTTAACAGGTTGTTGTTGGTGTTTTGGTCACGCTGGTGTTTCTTGTTGTAGGTGTTTTGGTCACGCTGGTGTTTCTTGTTGTTAGTGTTTTGGTCACGCTGGTGTTTCTTGTTGTTGGTGTTTTGGTCACGCTGGTGTTTCTTGTTGTTGGTGTTTTTGGTCACGCTGGTGTTTCTTGTTATTAATGTTTTGGCCACGCAAGTGATTATTGTACTAAATGCCTAGAGCAAGCAGGTGACCACAGACCATTAAGCCTAGAGCTAGAAGGTGGCCAGAGAGCAGTAAGCCCATAGTCATCCTGGTAATGATAAGGGAAGAGAACTGCCTAGCAACTAAATGCCACGAATGAATGAATGAATTAAATATAGGTCAAGATACCCTATTGGGTGAGCGTGGAAGTGGGGATAGGGGAAGAATTAGTGGGGGTGAGAGGAAGGGTTTTCAGTAAGAGGTAAAGTGCCAGGGCTAGACCCAGCTGCATAGCATTGAAATCGTTATGACCAGATTAGGCTATGGAGGTAAGGAATCGGATCTTTGTAACAACATTTCGTCTTTCTGAGCACCCACGGAGATAGCAGCCCTCAGCTGGGTGTGCCATTGGAGGCTCAAACCAGATGTGGTCTTGGATTTGCTAATCAGCATCGTGCCCCACCCAAGACACAGGAAAACGGGAGCTAGCAGGTACCCCCCTCCCCTAAAGAGGGGGGAAGAAGAGTTACGAGGCTTTAGTTGGAAGTTAGGTGATTTGAGTAGTGGTATATTAGAGGAGAGGGGTCATGTAAAGGACGGAGCAGGAGGTGGATCGTCGATCAGGTTAAAGAGGTTGTGCGTATGTCTGGGTCTGCTTAGGACGTTTCTGAGGAACGCATCGTAGTTGACATGATAGGTGAGAATTCTATTGATCTGTTTCTTCCCCATAGTATCCCAGGTTATGTTCAGAGCTGGAATGTTCGCCCACTCATGCAGGGCCTCACTGGTGGTGAAGTCCTGCCAGTGGGTATCGAACACCCATCTCAGGGCCCTGTTCTGGGTACGCTGGAGTTTCTTCCTATTTGTTGGTGCTGCAAGTGAGAGTGGGATTGGTGCATATGTTAGGAGTGGGAGAATAAGTGTTTTGTATAGATAGAGCTTGATGGCTTGGAAGGCATGTTTGAGTGGGAAGTGTTTTGATAGAACTTTTGAGGCTATAGCTTTCTTGGGTGTTATTGTGTGTGAAAACGAAGGTTAGAGTCTAATGTGAGTCTAAGTACTGTGGTGTTGTTGACTCTTGGGATCTGGGTTGCATCTGGTGATTGAGAATAGAGTTTTACTGGGGCAGGGTTACGTCGTTTGTTGTAGAAGAAGTATGTGATTTTAGACTTCTTGGGGTTTGTTTTTATCCGCCAGTCGTGTTCCCAGAGGGTGACTTTGTCTATTTCTTCCTGTGCTTTCCGTGTGAGGGCGTTAATCGTGTAGTCCGAGATCAGTTGGGTTACGTCGTCAGCGTAGCAAAGGGTCATTGATGTCCAGTTTATTGGGTCAGGAATGTCGTTTATATAGAGTATGTATAGGGTTGGTGAGAGAACTGAGCCCTGGGGACACTTGCATTTAGGTTGAAGTAACCTGACAGCTTGCTGAGGAACTTGATCTGCATCTTTCTATTTGTTAGAAAGCTGCAAAGTAGCCTCTGCATGTTGTCAGATAGTTGAAATAGAGCGCAGAGTTTGTATCGTAGGCCGTCGTGCCATACTGTGTCAAAAGCCTTTTCAACGTCCTTTGCTATGAGGGCCGTCTTGGCCCTCTGGTGCTTATTTATGGAGAGGTAGTTTGTTATTATGTTCAGTGCGTCTTGTGTTGAGCGGTGTTGTCTGAAGCCAAATTGTTTGTCTGTCAATATGTTTTTGTGTTCTAGGTGATTTCTGAGTTTATGATTAATGAGTTTTTTGTATACTTTCCCTAGTGTCTATAGTAGGCTAATCGGTCTGTAGTTCTTAGGGTCTGTCGGGGATTTTTTGGGTTTTGGAATGAGGATTGCTGTGGCTTCTTTGAATGGGCTTGGGAAATATCCTGATGCTAGTGAGGCGTTGTAGACGTCTGTGAGTGCAAAGATTAAGGGGTCTGGAAGTTGCTTGAGGAGAGCTTGGCCAATGCCGGAGGCTCCTGGAGTTTTTTGTCTGGTGTTCTTGAGCATGAGTTTAACTTCTGCAGGTAGTATTGATTCTGTGAGGTCACTTTGTAAGTTATCTAGTGTCGTGAGGTCAATGGTAGGGTAGTGTGTGATGGCCTGAGGGTTGTGCCGTATCCATGTTTCTACTCTGTTTATGTATTGTATTGCTGTTTGCTGTGGGGGTGGGGATTGAAGATGTCCTGCCAGTATTGTTTAAATATATCTACTACTTCTGAGGGATCGGTGTAGTTTTGATTGTTGTGAGTGATGTATGTAAATACAGAAGAGGAGGAGTTTCCCCTGATCCTCTTTATGAAGTTCCGGAATTGTTGTGGAGTTGTTTTTCTTTGTAGTTCAGCTTTTTGTATGAGTTTCTCCCTGTGGTTAGCATGGTCTTGGTCAAGGCTGTTGAGTATGTGGTTTTTGAGTATAGTGAGGTCTGTGTTTACTTGGTTGTATCTGTGAAGGTGAATCTGTTGTGATAGCAGGAGAGTAGCCTTTTTGTTCTGATCGAAGGAAAGAATAAGTATGTGGTTTTGTTGGTAGTTTTTGGAATGGTAGCATCAGCTGCTTGTATGATGTTATTCTGGATGGTGAGGATTTGGGAATCTATGTCTGTGTGTGGCTTGTCTTGGAAGTTGTAGGGCTGTGTGCTGGCAGTTAGGTGTTGTTTGAAGGCTTCCCAGTCTGCATTTTGATAGTCATATTGTGGGGTGGCTGGGATGAGTATGGGGTTGCTGGAGATTGTGAGAGATATGGGTATGTGATCTGAGCCGGTGAGGGGTCCAGGTGTGATGTAGTGTTGGAGGTGGGTGCCTGCTCTGTTGGTGAGGATGAGATCTGGTCTCCCAGTTCCATTGTGTGTGTAGATTGTTTGGAAGTCAGGGCCAAGGAAGGTGAGGTGTTTGCTTTGGTGGAGTTGGTGGAGTTGTTGACCGTGCATGTTGTGTTGGTGATGGTTGAATGTTTGGTGTTTTGCATTTAGGTCTGCTAGGAGGAAGACTGGTATGCGTGTGTGGTTGAAGAGAGTGTTTAGCTCTTGGAGGGGGAGACCTAAGTTTGGACGAATGTATGTGGTATCAATGATCATCTGCCCGTGTTGATTGTGAATGCGGATTGCTAGAAAGTGTTTGTGCTGCCAGTTGGTTGTGAGGAGGTCATGTTTATAGTTGATTTTTACCAGAATAGCAACCCCTTCGTGTGCTTCATCGGGAGATTGGTAGGTTGTGAAGCCAAAATGTTTAATTTTGTGAGAGTTCGTCACGAATGTGCTGTTCAGTAGCAACACATCCGGTCTTTCGGTCTCCACAAAGTTAGCAATTAGGTGTCTGATATTGTAGTAGGCTCTAACGTTAAATTGCGTGATTTTCATTATTTACTGACCTGATGGGGGAGTGTTTGTGGCGTTTGAACCGGAGAGGTTCTCCTGTGTGCATTGATTTGTTTCGTAGATAGATTTGGCAATTACAGATTTGGGTAAGTAAAGTGACTGACTTCCGTTTTGCATGGTTCCGGGTATGAATTTAGGAAGTTTTGGTGTTGGGGTGAGGGAGTGGTCTGGGGAGGTGTTAGTCCTCTTGGCTGAGAAAGATACGTGTTGGGGCTGAGTTAGTGGGATTTTGGGCTTTGTACCTGTGTGGTATTGGATTAGGGGCGTGAGGTTGGCTAGCGTGTTGGGCGTGAGGTGAGTTGACGTGTTGGGAGTGTGGGCTAAGGTGAGGGAGGTTACATGTTTCTTGGTACCTAATGTCCTTAGTGCTGGGTCGGTTTTCTTGTGTATTGGAGATGTTCGTCTTGCTTTCAGAAATGTTTTGATTTGTTTTGGTGAGTTTGTTCTTTTCACTTGGTGAGTTGTTTTGTATTTTGGTGAGCTTGATCTTTTTGACTGGAAAAGGGTAGCTGTCATGGGGAGCGTGGTCTGTGAGAAGCAGTTAGAGGCCTGGGTGCCAGGGGAGGGTGTAGAATGGTTCTGGGTTTGGTGCTTGGGGGGTGATGGGGGGTGGGGATGAGAGTAAGGGTGGTGCTGGGTTTGTTGTCTGGGAGGTGATGAGAGGCGGGGGCGAGAATAGGGGTGGTACTGGGTTTGATGCCTGGGGGTGATGGGGGAGGGGGGGTTGGGGATAAGAGTAGGGGGGGGGGTGCTGGGTTTGTTGTCTGGGAGGTGATGAGGGGTGGGGGCGAGAGTGGGGGTGATACTGGGTTTGATGCCTGGGGTGTGATAAGGGGTGGGGGTGATACTGGGTTTGATGTCTGGCTAGTAATAAGGGGTGGAGGGGGGGTGGTGGGGGTGGTGGTGGTGGTGGAAGTGCCTGTGGGGTGATGGGGGAGGTGGTAGGGGTTGTACTGGTTGTGACGTCATGCTGGGAGGGATGGCTATGTGAGGGAGGTTGTTTGCTAGTAGGATTTGTTGAATGTTGGAAATTGCCTTCCTCGTGTCTCCTTGTGCTGATATCTGTGCTATTAGGATAGCTGCCACTATTCTCGGGGTGTCGTCTGTTGGTGGGTGTGGGGGTGGGTGGGAGGGGGGAGCATGAGTATGGTGGTGTGAGAGATGGTGTCCTCTGGTGGTGTGGTTTTGGAGAGGTTGGATACCTGGGGGGGGGGGGGAGGCAGGGCACCTCTACCTTGAGAGTTGATGGATATTGTTTGAGCATTTTGGGGGAGTGTGTTGGGGCGGTGAAGCTGGTTAGTGAGGTTTTGGGGATAGAGCTGGCGTGCTGTTTGGGCCTGATATTGGGGTAGTGTGTTTGGGGTCTTAATCTTCATTGCCTTGATGAGTTGTACCCTGATTTTGCAATTGTAGTGGGTGGCAGGATGGTTTTCACCACAGTTTATACAGTTTCGTGAACCTTCTGTGCAGTCTTTCCAGAAATGTCCTGTGTTGGCGCATAAGGAGCAGGCTTGTTCTTTTTCCTTGCATTGCCTGGTGGTATGGTTGAATCCATAGCACTTGAAGCATTGTTTAATGGATTGGTATGTACTCATCTTGAGGTTGTAATGTGGGATGGAAATGTGGTCTGCTTTAAAGCAATGTGTGAGGAGGGATTCAGCTTCAGTGGGGGAGGAGCATCGGATTCTGAGGATCTTTGTGTTTGGTGGGTGGAAGAGATCTTCTATGATGATGTTGTTGGCTTTTCCGATGTCGGCAATACGTTCTTTGTCTAAAGTTGTTATCGTGGAAAGGAGGGTGGTGTCTACGTTGAATGCAACAGCAGTGCAGTTGTGTTTCTGTTCCAGTGTCAGTGCAGGGGTGAGTCCTTGTGTCAGTAGTCCTGTTCGGGCTTTGGGGGTGAGGCAAGCATAGAGGTCAGATTCAGAGGGTAGAAAGAGCTTTATTCCTTTCTCAATGGGGGTGATGGAGGTGTAAGGAGTCTGGGTGGTCCGGTAGGTTTTCTGTCCTATTCCGTCAGGGTCAGGGGGAGGATCAAGAGCGTAGAGGAGGCGAAGGCAGTGCATTTTAGGTGAGGTAGTGGTCTGGTGGAGGAGGTGGTGGTGGGTTG
Source organism: Procambarus clarkii (assembly GCF_040958095.1). NCBI lineage: Eukaryota > Metazoa > Arthropoda > Malacostraca > Decapoda > Cambaridae > Procambarus > Procambarus clarkii. The sequence goes on along the minus strand of NC_091208.1, from coordinate 14,323,000 downwards.
ACTCAGCTGGGTAGCTGTGATCTCCGTGGAGCTGTGGATCTTAGGCTCGTGAGCTGTGGGTTGGAGCTCGGTTGTCAGTGACGTAATTCCGGGTTCCTAGCAGGCTAATTGAACCCGGTTCGGCACAAATACGAAGTATTCGTGAGTCCTGAAGGTATTACTCGAGGACAACCCCCACTGCCAGTTGACTCGCACTATCACGAGGTTCTAGCAGTGGATCGGCATAGCAAACAAGGCAGGTAGGGAGACACAGGGCGCAAGCATGTGCTGTGGCCCCACCTGGGAGGAAAGGACGAATACCCCACTGCACTTTCACCGCATAGGGGGTAGGTCCCGGCCTGAAGAGGAAGAAATGTTTAGCAGAGGAGAGAAAGAGTGCTATACACGGCAATACACATTACGTAAGTTAGGCCATCCAGCTGTCCCTGGTTTTATTCAGGGTGGCAGTACGGGTTGGCCCACTAGGGTAATGTATCTTTGCACGCTATCTCACTGATAAAGCTGTAATCTAAACCGTGAACACGTCGAGAGGAAGAGCCGTCGTTGCCTGGAAGGAAGCGTGTGCCAGTTTGCCTGGGTGATGCCTCGGATGGAAAATGGCTGTGGTCCCCAGATAGGGTTACTACAAAAAGAATGTGGCCCCAGATAGGGTTACTACAATAAGAATGTGGCCCCAGGTAGGGTTACCACGAGAGTATGCTCGTCTGGGCCGACCAAGCGGCGCCTGACCTTGCAAGTTAGCAACAGGTGCTACTAGCGCTCTGCATCTCTGTTGTTGAATCCATGTTGTTGAATCACTGTGGTGGTTGTGATGTCAGATGCCTCAAAACGGTGGTCCCATGTAGCTGCAATAATGTAGAGGCAGGTGGTTGCAGGTGCGGGGGCGTTCAAACAGCGTATCGCCTAGATCTCACTGTGAGCGCGACTTGCTGCTGCTACCGGTGCCAATATGTGTGTGAATGTGTGATGCCACGTTATTGTTGTTGTTAAAGATTCGCTACCTGGAACAAAAAGTTCCAAGTAACACGGGCTATGGTGAGCCCGTAGATAGTTATAATATTGCACTTATATTATATTAATTACTGAGATTCTTATTTGATGTAGACTGAATGTAATAAAGGTACCCAAACATCAACTTATGTTAATGTTGATATAATGTTTTCCCAACTATGTTGAAAGCTCTTGTTTGATGGGGAGAAAATGCAGAAAGTTTGTAGAGAAGAGAGGGGAGAGGACGAGAGGGGGGTGAGATGGAGAAGATGAAGATGAAGGTAATAGGGATAATGATTCAGGCTGCCCCAGTCAAGTGCTTTCAGCGACATTTTCTCTTTATATTTACCTACAACTTTGTTTTGTGAGATTATATACATTCTTACAGCGGTGTACAAATTTATACAATGTAACAGTGTTTTGCCCTGGGCAATATAATTGTTGCTTATTAATTATTTACGCCTCCACAATCTGGAAAATGGTTATTATTTTTTAGAAACTTGCATTAGATCTTGCCTTAGAGAGCTCAGGGAAGATGTCTAAGGCAATGATCAATAGCAGGTTTTAAGGCTTGATGGAAATAATATCCATTTTTCCCCTACATTGGAGGCATAACAAATTTGAGATCAATACACTCTCAGCTACTCTTCCTAACGCTTCCCAACGTCAAGAAACTGTTGTACTAAAGTGCCCTTATCCTAACCTACTATAAGACCCAAAACAGAAAACGGGACAATAGGTCACTATCGCCAGCCGCTTTCATTCTCCAGTACGACTCATTTTGGTCTTATGTAGACTATACGTCAAAATGCGACGTTCTATTAGGAGGACGGCTTGACACGCTACCCAGGGGAAATGGCTGTAATGTTACAGTGTTTTATGTAATGAGGTTGGTGTCAGGCTCTGTATTTTAATCATTTTTTTCCGTTAAACACGATGGTGCAAAGCAGAACAACTTCACAGTACTCAGTGACACATTTAGGGTCACGCGACCAAGTACTGACAGTGAGAGGAGACCAGTGACGTCATGCACTAAGCTGGACCCCAGTGACGTCATGCACTAAGCAGGACCCCAGTGACGTCATTTGCTAAGCAGGACCCCAGTGACGTCATTGCTAAGCAGGACCCCAGTGACGTCATTTGCTAAGCAGGACCCCAGTGACGTCATGCACCAATGGGGACCCCAATGACGTCATGCACTGAGCAGGACCCCAGTGACTCATGCATTAAGCAGGACCCCAGTGACGTCATGCATTAAGCAGGACCCGGTGACGTCATGTACTAAGCAGGACCCCAGTGACGTCATGCCCTAAGCAGGACCGCAGTAACGTCATGCACTAAGCAGGACCCCAGTGACGTCATGCACTAAGCAGGACCCCAGTGGCGTCATGCACTAAGCAGGACCCAAGTGACGTCATGCACTAAGCAGGACCACATTTACGTCATGCACTAAGCAGGACCTCAGCGACGTCATGCACTAAGCAGGACCCCAGTGACGTCATGCACTAAGTAGAACCCCAGTGACGGTGTGCATTAAGCATAACCCTAGTGACGTTATACATTAAGCAGGACCCCAGTGACGTCATGGACTAAGCAGAACCCCAGTGACGTCATGCACTAAGCAGGACCCAAAGACGTTATGCATTAAACATAACCCGACGTAACCCCTCATGAATGTGAGGACTCTGACATGCGAATGAACTCACTACTCTGTGCAGTGATCATTGTAAGGCACTGTTAAACACCGGCTTTCTGATTGTTTATTCATTTCAACAGCAATATCACAATATTTCTGCACACAACCAGACCATCACCTGAGGTATGCTGACCAGCAACACTGACATGATCGACAGATGTAGATATACACGGACTCAGACATAGCTGATGCACTTTATATCAGGCACTTAGTTAAGTACACTCTATGGTTGACAAGTCTAAGACGTTTACACCAACCCTACCTTTTCTTCAGCTGATTGTGACGATAATCTCTTTCAAGAGAGATTGAGCCTGCTCTTCCCTACATCATTACGTCGTACATACAAGATACTATATAGAAGATACGTCCACCAGTATCGCCAAACGTTTTGCCCAGGAAGCAAATCGTACCCTACACACCCCGACACCTGGCCACAGCCTGCCGTAACCAGCAAACTGCTCATCCTCTGCCTGCCTGTTGCTGATTGGCTGGTGTCTCGTCGCACCTGCATTCATCACCACCACCGCGAGTCGACGTCTGGGCAGCAGCACGCCAGACTCGTCAGAATATCTTTGTGCTCCATGAAGTGGACATCTCTCGCTGGTAGACTAAGCCTTGGCTTTCGTGTACTAAGGGAGGTGGCAGCTTGAAGCCAGTATTCCAGCACCCATTACATATTTTATTTTGCTATCACTGTAACTTACTTGTCTTAGCGTAACTTTTCATTTGCCAGTGATTATTCATGTTATTTTGTTTGTTGATTTGTCCTGCATTTTATGAGATTGCCTTTATTCATGTCTTGTTTTCTAGAGTAATTAAAATTTCATTGTTTATATACATGTGTTTTGTGTGTCTTCCCAATACCTTACCACAGACGAAAGGACAAACTTTTCTCTTTTTTTTTGTGATGTGACGAGGCCCTGCCCCTAGCTTTTGAAACAGCTGAACACCAACGCCTTACCGTCACACTGATCAATACAACTGCAGAGCAAAATTACCTAGTTTCCCTTCGACAGGACATCTATCTTCCCTCTCTTCAAGCCTCCAAGTAATCTATACTTCTTGCAACATTGTGAGAATCAATTGCTCTGAAAAATTTGAAGAAACATCAATTTAGGGAAGATGTGAATTTTTTGTGTAATTACTCATTTATTTCTTACATTAATATTATCTAATTCACTACTGAATTAGTGGACATGAAAACATTCGTTGTCCATCAATCACTTTCAAATCTACTTTGAGGATCTCTACCCCACCCCTGCCCGATCTCAGGACACTTCCTGTAAAATCTATCATTTATTTCCTTTAGAGTTCCACCTGCGCTGCCGTTGAGTGAGGACGTGTCACTTGACCGCTCCGGCAGTTTGGTGTAGTTGCCGTTTTCGCCAGCAAGGGGTGTGGGGGGTGTCTACCCTCCCTGCTGTTCCTGGTGGTGGGGACATGGCGTGTTTTGCGATAGGCGTCCCTATTCCCGCTGTCGTGCGGTTAAACTCCATCGGATTGGAGTTTACTGGCCGTGCTGGTTACCCGCTGGGGGACGTGGTATTGAGTGACATGCTTCGAGTCACAGTTCGGGACGTATATGGTGTTGAGCTGGTCACTGCTCACCGTGTCATCATCAAGTTTGTGGGTGAGGCGGTGTACCGTGCTTTTCTACGGAGGTACGAGGGACGTACTTTGCAGCTGCAGGAAGGCTCCGGGTCTGTGACCATTTCGGACCATAGTGGTGCTGTGACGTATGTCAGTGTTCATGGCGCCCCCATGGAGTTTCCTGAGACTCTCCTCCGGCGATTCTTCCAGAGGTACGGCTCCGTCATCAGTGTGCGGATTAACTCACTTTCTTCTGGCAAGTATTCGGGTGTGAAGACCAACATTCGGACCCTTGGGATGCGACTGAGGTCGGACATTCCGTCCTCTGTCCGGCTGTTGGGATACTACATGTGGTTGTTTTATGCCCGACAACCCCGTACTTGCTTCCGGTGTGGCTTGTTGGGGCATCAGGCTGCCGGGTGTACTGCTGATCCGGTCGCTCCTGTGAACTTGTTCTGTGAGGTGGATTTCCCGCCACTCCCTCTAGAGGAGGACTCCGGGGGTGAGGAGGTGAGCGTCCCGTTCGCTGCTGAGGCTCCCCCATCGTCACTCGACGTTCCCCCGGTTGTCGCAGACCCTCCTCTGGGTGTTGCGGTGCAGTCGGATGTTCCTCCTGACCATGTCTCTGGCCCTGCCGTTCCCATGTACCTTCCTGGTGATCCCTGTGGAGCGTCGCCGTCGGCTTCCTCGTCTTCGGCTGTGGACCCTGGCCCTGCGTCCTCCCCTCGGGTCCCTCCTGTGCTGGGTGTTGGGGTGGCTGCGGAGCCTCCTACTGTGTGTGGTCCGGTTCCCCCTGAGGTAGAGGCTGCTGTCGTTCTGTTTCGGGCGTCGGTTCGTCTGGCTAGTAGTGCCCGTGCCACTGGAACTGGTTCCGGCTCTGATGATATCCGACCGGAGCCCAAACGTTCCAGGCGTTCGTCTACGGCCAAGGCTGATGTTGGGGACTTTAGTGACCATGAGTCTTCAAGTGTTGACGGCGTGGATCCGGTTGAGCCGTTGTCTCTGCAGTTGGTGGTGGCAGAGGTTCATGTGCCTGCTGGTGCTGATGCGCGTGTCTCGGGTGTGTCTCCCGTTTCTTCCCCGCCCGGAGGCTTTCCGCTATGGGGTGTGGTGGCTTCTGCTGCCAGGGATGGTGCGAATGCTGGTGCTGGGCGTGGCCTGGTGGTGACTTTACGTAAGGATCTGCACCGCCATGATTCCCTGCAGTCGTCTGGTGGTTTGCCCGTGGCCACTGGTGCCCCTGTGGTGGTGCCATCTGTTGAGCCCTCTGTCAAGCCCCCTCCTGCGGTGTTGTGCATTGAGGACCTGGAGGCCCGGGTTGCCGAGTTCCTGCTGCTTGAACGGCCGGAGGACTTTTCTGGTGGGCGGGTTCCGGGTGTATGGGATAGGTTGGCGGTTACTCGCGTCCGGAGGGACACCGTGTGGGTTCCATGTCTGCGGGTGTTTGTTGCGGAGGTACCGGTTCACATGGCACAGCCGGTGTTAGGTCACGCCTCCTGGACAACGTGGCTGCTTTGGGAGGCGTTCAATGTGCGGTTTCTACCGTATATTTTCCCGGGCAAATATGTACACTGATTTCATGTTACTGTAGTTGTTGTTTTTGTTGGTATTCTTGGCTTGTTGGGTGCTGTGTGAAGTGTTTTGTTATGTTTCTTGATGTACTTTATGTTGTGTTTTATTCTCGGTCCTTCAGGCCAGTGCATGTATGTTGTTGTGTTTGTACCTGTTTTGTTTTCTGGTTTGCGTGGTTTGCTTGTTTGTTATAATTGTTTATTTTGGCCTCGCCCTTTGTTTGTTACGGGGTGGATGGTTTGGTGTGAGTGTTTTTATTCCTGTATTGTTTCTGTGCTGTACGTTTGCACTGGTGTTTTCATATTGCTTTACCTGTTGTACGTGTTTGTTCTTTATGTTTTGTTTGGAATGTATTGTGATTGTCCTGTTATGTTTCCTGTTATACCTCTTGATGTATGTTTTGTTTTATGAAGGTTTTGTTTTGTGATGTTACTGTGCTTGCTTGTTTGCCATTGTATTATGTTTTGTGCCTTGATGTATGCTGTATTTTTCTATGCATTTATCATGTTTGTGTTTTGTTGTGTTGTGCTGTCGGCCCTTCTGGCCGGTGGTCTATTGTTTTAATTTGTCCTGTTCTTTTTTCTGTGTTGTTTTTATTGTATGTAATTTGCATGCTTAGCATGTAAAAAAAAAGAAAAAAAAAAATTATTTCCTTAATTTAGCTTCCAAGGCTGGGGGTCGAGGCTCTCTCTCCCTCTGCGACCCAACACCATCTCTCAACCACCTCGCTCCTCACACAAATATAGGTGACATTTAGACGATGAATTCTACCTTAAAAGCCCAGTTTCTTAAATGACAAACCCGGCTGTTTGCTTCCTTTGGAGGGCATAAAACATGACATATATATAGTTTATGGCGTAAATGTGTAAACATCAGTCAGGAGGAGGAGGGGTGATGTCTCCATGACAACAGCGTCGCATCTTCCCTTTTAACCGGTATTTAAATACTACATAACAAGTGAATGAGAAGGAAATGTCCAAACTCTGAACAATGTTGAAGTGTAACAAGTAGGAAGACGTGTTGCAACATCATCAAGCTTCTCAAACTCCTTTTTTTTATTTAGAGTATAATTTAGAACAATATTTCTTTATATATATTGAATTCCATGAGTCTGGACATTGGATTATGCGCATGGGCATGTTGAGAATTTCTACTGCATAATCTGCCTCGATCGTGTTGATATCAGTTATATATACAGGAGTTTGGATATCACGCATAAGGAAGTTGTCCGCATCTTCCACTTTCATGTTGTTTATTGTAGTGCGTATTGTTATAACCATAACCAGGTACTCCATCACCAACCTCAACAAGGCCCTGAACAACATCAACACCAGCCTCCACACCCTCAGCCACAACATAACCATAACCAGGCACTGCATCACCAACCTCAACAAGGCCCTGAACAACATCAACACCGGCCTCCACACCCTCAGCCACAACATAACCATAACCAGACACTGCATCACCATCCTCAAGGGGGCCCTGAACAACATTAACACCAGCCTCCACACCCTCAGCTACAACATAACCATAACCAGGCACTGCATCACTAACCGCAAGAAGGCCCTGAACATCAACACCAGCCTCCACACCCTCAGCCACAACATAACCATGACCAGGCACTGCATCACCAACCTCAACAAGGCCCTGAACAACATCAACACCAGCCTCCACACCCTCAGCCACAACATAACCATAACCAGGCACTGCATCACCAACCTCAAGAAGGCCCTGAACAACATCAACACCAGCCTCCACACCCTCAGCCACAACATAACCATGACCAGGCACTGCATCACCAACCTCAACAAGGCCCTGAACAACATCAACACCAGCCTCCACACCCTCAGCCACAACATAACCATAACCAGGCACTGCATCACCAACCTCAACAAGGCCCTGAACAACATCAACACCAGCCTCCACACCCTCAGCCACAACATAACCATAACCAGGCACTGCATCACCAACCTCAACAAGGCCATGAACAACAACAACACCAGCCTCCACACCTTCAGCCACAACATAATCATAACCAGGCACTGCAGCACCAAACTCAACGAGGCCCTGAACAACATAAACCCCTGCCCAACCCGTTCTCGCACTTGCTTACTGTCAATATTGGTTTATTCAATAAGTGCATATGTGACATACTAATTGATTGTGAATATTTTAGTTTACCTTAAAAAGCTTCATAGAAAACACCGACCCGACCTCACCTAACCTTCTTTGTATGTTATTATAAGCATCTTATTGCTTCTTAATTACAATCATTACTTAACCTATATCACTGATAGGTTAAGTAATAAATGTAAATATGAAGCAATAAGATGCTTATCTTAACATACTAAGAAGGTTAGGCGAGGTCGGTGTTTTCTATGTAGCTTTTCAAGGTAAACTAAAATATTCACAATCAATTATATGTCACATATGCACTTATTAAATAAGCCAATATTGACACAAACCAAGTGCGAGAACAGGTTGCCCAGCCTCCACATCCTAACTATAACCATAACCAGACACAGCAACTAATTGCAGGATTAGGATGTGGGATAGGACGGGGAAGGGAGGAGAGTGGAAGAAATGGTGCCTAGTAGCTAAGTGATCCCCAACTGACGACTGTGACAGTGGCCTTAGAATTTCGTACATTTCTGATGGAATGAAACAGAAAAAATTGTAAGCATAAAAGTTACCCAAAAAATCGGTATAGAAAACCACGACCAGACGACCTTGTGAATGAGCTATAAAGAGCAGGATATTAATAATTATTTCTTCTTATATATAAATATTCTGTATATTTTCAGTTCTAATATCAGCATTTGTTTACCAATATAAAACTTAAGAAAAGCAAATGAAACATTTTTTAAAAAAATTAAGGTATTTAAAAGTTTTAGCACAAGATTATTTTTTTTTTAATTTTTGTAAAAATATATTATTTATATAGAAAGAAACAATTTTATAATTATGTGTTTCCGTCATACTCATCACAACACACAATTATATTTTTAAGTGTACATTACAATCATACGACTATACAGTTAGAAGGGATCATTCAGCTTCTGTGTACAAGTGGTCGTCACACTTGATAATGAGTGTAGGGACACACCAAAGAGCCAGAGCTCAACCCCCCGCAAGCACCACTAGGTAAGTACTTAGCTACTGTGTACCATGTTCTGAGGCCAGTGGTTGTCAAAGAAACTCACCTTTCAACAGCTGTTTCATGTTGTTAGTGTTTTGGTCACACTGGTGTTTTTGGTCAGGTGGCCACAGATCAGTAAGCCTGTAAGCTAGAAAGTGGCCAGGGAACAGTTAGCACAGAGCCACCAAGTAGCCACATTGCAGTATGGCTATAACCAACTTGTGCTGTTGAACTGGAAGAGAACTAGAAACTAATTGCCATATCCGAGTATTGCACTTATATATTATTAGTTACTGAGATTCTTATTTGAGAAAGATTCAGTTTAATAAAGGTACCCTAACATCAACTTATGTAAATGCTGATTTACTGTTTTCCCAACTATGTTGAAAGCTTATGTTTGATGGGGAGAAAATGCAAAAGTTTGTAAAGAAAAGAGGGAGAGAAGGAAGCGGAGGAGAGCGGGTGAGATGGAGAAACTGAAGAAGGGAAAAGGGATCATTTATGATTCGGGCTGCCTCAGACAAGTGCTTTCATCGACATTTACTACAACTTTGTTTCGTGACATTGTATACATTCTTACAGTGATGTATAAATTTATTGCAATGAAATAGTGTTTTGCCCTAGGTAATATAATTATTGTTTATTAATGGCTTATGCCTCCACAATCTAGAAAATGTTTATTATTTTTTTAGAAACTTGCCTTAGATCTTGCCTTAAAGATCTTAGAGAAGATGCCAATGGCAAAGATCAAACTGATGTTTTAAGGCTTTAAGGAAATAATATCCATTTTTTCTCTACATTGCAGGTATAACAAATTTAAAAAGAATACACACTCGGCTACTCTTCCAAAGTCTTCCCAACGTATAGAAACTGTCGTACTAAAGTGCCCTTATCCTAACCTACGATTAAACCAATAACAGAAAACGGGAAGTTACGTCACTTTAGCGAGACGCTTATATTCTCCAATACGACTACTTTCGGTGTTAGGTAGAGTATACGTCAAAATGCGACGGTCTATTAGGAGGACGGCTTGACATGCTACCCAGGGGTAGCGTGTCAAGGGCTGTAATGTTACAGTGTATTAGGGAATGAGGTTTGTGTCAGTGTCTGTATTTTAATGAATTATTTCCGTTAAACACACCCTTAGCCACAACATAACAATAACCAGGCACTACATCACCAACCTCAACAAGGCCCTGAACAACATCAACACCGGCCTCCACACCCTCAGCCACAACATAACCATAACCAGACACTGCATCACCAACCTCAACAAGGCTCTGAACATCAACACCGGCCTCCACACTCTCAGCCACAACATAACCATAACCAGGCACTGCATCACCAACCTCAAGAAGGCCTTGAACAACATCAACACCAGCCTCCACACCCTCAGCCACAACATAACCATAACCAGGCACTGCATCACCAACCTCAACAAGGCCCTGAACAACATCAACACCAGCCTCCACACCCTTAGCCACAACATAACCATAACCAGGCACTGCATCACCAACCTCAACAAGGCCCTGAACAACAACAACACCAGCCTCCACACCCTCAGCCACAACATAACCATAACCAGGCACTGCATCTAATTGCAGGATAAGGATTTGGAATTGGACGGGGGGAGGAAAGGAATGGTGCCCAGTAGCTAAGTGATCCCCACTTACTGACGACTGTGACAGTGGCCTAAGAATACGGTGCACAAAGGGGGATATTAATAGGGTATTCAAATTATTAACAGAAAATTTCTAGTGGAATAAAACATAAAAAATTGTGAAGATAAAAGTTACCCATAAACGCGGTATAGAAAACCACGAAAAGACGACCGTCTCAAAGTTGGAGTAGAAGCAAAATAATGATTTTTATTATTTCTCAAAGGCAATTACTTTATAAAAACATATTACTTGATATTAAATTTTATTTAATAATATAATATTAAAATAAAATTTAGATTTTATTTTAAATTTTAAAATTTTACCACAAAATTTACAGCGTTATTATTTCTTATAAAATATATTATTTATATACAAGGAACTTCTTCACTTAATATGGGTTTTATAACTGGTTAAAACTTTGAGATCATATAACGAAATTTATCTTTACAGTCTTCAGCAAGTAGTTATCACCTAGCTGCTGTGTACAACAGTTAGTAGCGTGTAGTATAACATTTTCTGTGTTCTAAGGCCAATGGTAGCTACAGAAACTCGTGTTTCAACAGGTTGTTGTTGGTATTTTGGTCAGGTGGCCACAGAGAAGCTAGCCTAGAGCCAGCAGGTGGCCACAGAGCAGTAAGGTTAGACCCAGCAGGTGGCCTCAGAGCATTAAGCCTAGAGCCAACAGGTGGCAACAGAGCAGTAAGCCTAGAGCCAACAGGTGACCACAGAGCATTAAGCCTAGAGCCAACAGGTGGCCACAGAGCATTAAGCCTGGAGCCAACAGGTGGCCACAGAGCATTAAGCCTAGAGCCAACAGGTGGCCACAGAGCAGTAAGCCTAGAGCCAACAAGTAGCAACAAGGAGAGAGAACATCCCATACTCAGTGCCACATAAATTAAATATAGGTCATGATACCCTGTAGGGTGAGCGGGGAAGTGGGGATAGGGGGAAGAATTAGTGGGGGTGAGAGGAAAGGTTTTTAGGATGAGATAAAGTGCCAGAGCAAGACTCAGCTGCATGGCATTAAAACGTTATGACCGGAATAAGTGATGGAGGCAAGGAATCGGATTTTTGTGACAACATTTCGTCTTTCAGTGCGCCCACGGTGATAGCATCCCTCAGCTGGGTGTGTCTTGGAGGCTCGCACCAGTTGTGGTCTTGGATTTCGCTAAACAGCATCGGGCCGCGCCCAGAGTCTCTAGCAACCGGCAGCTAACAGGTCCACCCAGTAAAGAGAGGGAGAAGAGTTAAGGAGACTGGGTAGTTCGGAGCTTGGTGATTGAGGAGTGGTATAGGAGGAGAGAGGAGTCATGTAAATGACAGAGCAGGGGATGGGTCGTCAATCAGGTTAAAGACGTTGTGCGTATTTCCAGGTCTACTAATGGTGTTTCAGAGGAAGGTGTCGTAGTTGTCGTGGTAGGTGAGAATTCTTGTGATTTGTTTCTTCCCCATAGTGTCCCAGGCAATGTTCAGAGACGGGATGTTCGCCCTCTCTTGCAGGCCCTCACTAGTGATGAAATCCTGCCAGTGGGTCTAAAACATCCATCTCAGGGCCCTGTTCTGGGTACGCTGGAGTTGTTTCCTGTTTGTTGGTGCTGCAAGTGAGAGTGGGATGGGTGCATATCTTAGGATTGTGAGGATAAGTGTTTTATATAGATGGAGCTTGGTGGCTTGGGGGATATGTCTGAGAAGGAAGAGCTTTGGAGGCTATAGCTTTCTTGGACACTACGTGTGTGAAAGCGGAGGTTGAAGTTTAATGTGAGTCCAAGTACTGTGGTGTTGTTGACTCTCGGGATGTGGGTTGGGTCGGGTGACTGAGAGTATAGTTTTAGTGGGTCTGGGTTTCGTCGTTTGTTGTAGAAGAAGTAGGTGATTTTGGACTTGTTGGGGTTTGTTTTAATCCGCCAGTCGTGTTCCCAGAGGGTAACTTTTTCTATTTCTTCCTGTGCTATTCCTGTGAGGGTGTCTATCGAGTAACCTGAGATCAGTTTGGTTACGTCGATCGTCAGCATAGCAGAGGGGTCCAGTATGTTGAGTCAGGAATGTCATTTATGTAGAGTAAGTACAGGGTCGGTGACAGAACTGAGCCCTGGGGGATTCCTGCATTTAGGTTGAAGTATCCTGACAGCTTGCTGAGGAACTTAATCTACATCTTTCTGTTTGTTAGAAAGCTGTATAGTAGCTTATGCATGTTGTCAGGTAGTTGGAATAGAGTACAGATTCTTAGGCCGTCGTGTCATATTGTATCGAACGCCTTTTCAACGTCCTTTGCTATGAGGGCCGTCTTGACCATTTGGTGCTTTTTAATGGAGAGGTAATTTGTTACTCTGTTCAGTGGATCTTGTGCGGAGCGGTGTTGTTTGTAGCAAAATTGTTTGTCTGTTAGTATGTTTTTGCGTTCTAGGTGATGTCTAAGTTTGTGATTTATAAGTTTTTTGTATATTTTTCCTAGTGTCTCTAGTAGGCTGATCGGTCTGTAGTTCTTGGGGTCTGTCGGGAATATTTGGGCTTTTGGGATGAGGATTGCTGTGGCTTCTTTGAATGGGCTTGGGAATTATTCAGTTATTAGTGAGGAGTTGTATACGTCAGAGAGTGCAAGGACTAGGGAGTCGGGAAGTTGTTTGAGGAGAGCTTGGCCTATGTTATAGGCTCCTGGGGACTTTTCGTCGGGTATATTTAAGCATGAGTTTTACTTCAGCTGGTTGTATCAATGCTGTGAGGTCACTTTGTAAGTCGTCTAGTGTCGTGAGGTCAATGGTGAATAGTTTGTTATGGCCTGAGGGTTGTGTCGGATCCATGTTTCTACTCTGTTAATATTGTGTATTGCTGTTGGCTGTGGGGGATGAGGGTTGAAGATTTCCTGCCCGTGTTGTTTGCATGTATCTACTAGTTCTGAAGGGTCAGTGAAATTTTACTGTTATGAGTGATGTCTGTAAAAACAGAAGAGGAAGAGTTGCAGTAGATCCTCTCTATGAAGTTCCAGAATTGTTGTGGAGTTGTTTTGTGTATAGTTCAGTCTTTTTGTATGAGTTTCTTCCAGTGGTTAGCATGGTCGAGGTCTAGGCTGTTGAGTATGTGGTTTTTGAGTATAGTGAGGTCTGTGTTTACCTGGCCGTATCTGTGAAGGTTGCGGGAGAATCTGTTGTGGTAGCAGATGAGTAGACTTTTAGTTCTCCGGGAGGAAAAGAAGGAGTATCTAGTTTTGTAGGTACTTTTTGGTATGATTGCGTCAGCCGCTTGTATATGAGGTTGTTTTGGATAGAGAGGCTTTGAGAGTCTATGTCTGTCGTTGGTTTATCTTGGAATTGTAGGATTGTGTGCTGGTATTTAGGTGCTGATTGAAGGTTTACCAGTCTGCATTTTGATAGCTATAATGTGGGGTGGCTGGGATGAGTATGAGGTTGCTGGAGATTGTGAGTGACATGGATCTGAGCCGGTGAGGAGTCCGGTGGGTAATGTAGTGTTGGAGGTGGGTGCCTGCTCTGTTGTTGAGGGTGAGAATCTGCTCTTCCAGTCCCATTATGTGTGTAGCTTGTATTGAAGTCTGCGCCAAGGAAGGTGAGGTGTTTGCTTTGGTGAAGTTGCTGTAGATGTTGACCATGCATGTTGTGTTGTGGTGGTTGAATGTTTGATGTTGTGTGTTTAGGTCTACCAGGAGGAAGACCGGTATGTGTGTGTGTGTTTGAAGACGGTATTTAAGTCCTTGAGAGGAAGGCCTAGGTTTGGGCGAATGTAAGTGGTGCCACTGATCATTAGTCCATGTTGAGTGTAAATGTTGATTGTTAGAAAGTGTTTGTGCTGCTAGTTGGTAGTGAGGTCATGTTTATAAGTGCTTTTAATCAGAATAGCAACCCCATTCATATGCTTCATTGGGGATTGATATGTTGTGTAGCGTAATGTCTAATTTTGTGAGAGTTCGTCACTAATATACTGCTCAATAACAGCACATCCGGTCTTTCGGTCTCCACATAGTTAACAATTAGGTGCCTGACGCTGTAGTAGGCTTTAAAGTTGAATTGTGTGATTTTCAATGTTTACTGACTGGATGATGGGTGAAAGTGGGGGGGGGGGAGGGGGGTTTGAGGCGAATAAATCGCAGAGGTTCTCCCATGTACCTTGGTTCGCGAGGTACATAATTCAGGGGATGATCGTTGGGGGTATGAAGTGTGTTGGAGCCGTGTTTATGGGTTCCTGGTGAGCACTTGGCCATTTTTGGGTGGGGGTTTAGGGGTAATCTGGGGAGGAGTTGGTCCTTTTGGCTGAGTGGGACGAATGTTTTAGCTGAACTAATAGGGTCTTTGGTTTGGTACATGTGTGGTATTGGGTAATGAGGGGGGAGGGGTGATGTGGGCTAACGTGTGGGGCGTGAGATGGGCTGACTTGTTGCGCTCGTAGGCTAAGGTGAAGAAGGGTACTTGCTTTTTGGTAGCTGATGTCCGTCTTAGTGCTGTCTCAGTTTTCTGATGTTCTGGCGAGTTATTTCTTTTTGTCTGGAGAGTTATCTTGTGTTTTGGTGATCTATTTGCCTGGAGAGGGAGAGGGAGGGGTGGGGATGGTGTTGGGTTTTGTACCTGGGGGAGGGAGGTGACAGTGGAGGGGTACTGGGGTGGGGGAGGATCTGGGCGTGATGCATGGGGGTTTATGGGGGTGGGGGGGTGTGGGTGTGGTGTCATGTTGGGTGGGATGGTTATGCATGGGAGGTTGTTTGTTTTAAGAATCTGTTGAATGTTGGCGATTGTCTTGCACTTATTTCTTTCTGGAAGAGGCGACTTGATCATTAGTGCTTATTGGTATAACCATAACCATAACCAGGCACTGCATTACCAACCTCAACAAGGCCCTGAACAACATCAACACCAGCCTCCACACCTTCAGCCTCAACATAACCATAACCAGGCACTGCATCTAATTGCAGGATAAGGATTTGGGACTGGACGGGGGGAGGTAAGGGATGATGCCCAGTAACTAAGTGATCCCCACTTACTGACGATTGTGACAGTGGCCTAAGAATATGGTGCACAAAGGGTAAATTATTAGGGTATTAAAAGTATCAACAGAAAATTTCTAGTGGAATATATCATAAAAAATTGTGAACATAAAAGTTACCCATAAACGTGGTATAGAAAACCACGAAAAGACGACCGCCTCAGAGTTGGAGTAAAAGCAAAATATTGATATTCATTACTTCTCAAATACAAATAGTTTATAAAAAACAAATCAATTGATATTTAAGTTTAATTAATAATAAAATATTAAAATAAGGTTTATTTTTTAATGTTTTTTTTTAATTTAAAAATTTTACCACAAAATTTACAGCATTAATATTCCTCACAAAAAACATTATTTATATGAAAGCTATGAGAAACCTATGAGCTTAACTATTAGCATTTTTAACTTTTAAAATTTTGAGAGTATACAACAAAGTAAATTTATCTCAACAGTTGTCAGTAAGCAGTCATCACCTAGCTACTGTGTACTACAGTTATTAGCGTGTAGTATAACACTTTCTGTGTACCGTGTTTTAAGGCCAATGGTAGTAACAGAATCTCGTGTTTCAACAGATTGTTGTAGGTGTTTTGGTCAGGTGGCTACAGAGCAGTAAGCCTAGAGCCAGCAGGTAGCCACAGAGCAGTAAGCCAAGAGCCAGCAGATGGCCACAGAGCAGTAAGCCTAGAGCCAACAGGTGGGCACAGAGCAGTAAACCTAGAGCCAACAGGTAGCAACAAGGAGAGAGAACATCTCATACTCAGTGCCATATAAATCAATTAATTAAATATAGGTCAAGATACCCTGTAGGGTGAGCGGGGAAGTGGGGATAGGGGGAAGAGTAAGTGGGGATGAGAGAAAGGGTTTTTAGGATGAGATAAAGTGCCAGGGCAAGACTCAGCTGCATGGCATTAAAACGTTATGACCGGACTAAGTGATGGAGGCAAGGAATCGGATTTTTGTGACAACATTTCGTCTTTCAGTGCGCCCACGGAGATAGCAGCCCTCAGCTGGGTGTGTCTTGGAGATTCACACCAGTTGTGGTCTTGGATTTCGCTAAACAGCATCGTGCCTCGCCCAGAGTCTCTAGCAAACGGGAGCTAACAGGTCCACCCCTTAAGAGGGGGAGAAGAGTTAAGGAGGCTGGGTAGTTCGGAGCTTGGAGATTGAGTAGTGGTATAATAGGAGCGAGGAGTCATGTAAATGACGCAGAAGGGGATGGGTCGTCAATCAGGTTAAAGAGGTTGTGCGTATTTCTAGGTCTACTAAGGGTGTTTTTGAGGAAGGTGTTGTAGTTGTCGTGGTAGGTGAGAATTATTGTGATCTTTCTTCCCCATAGTGTCCCAGAATATGTTCAGAGACGGGACGTTCGCCCTTTCTTGCAGGGCCTCACTAGTGAAGCCCTGCCTGTGGGTTATCGAACACCCATCTCAGGGTCCAGTTCTAGGGTACGCTGGAGTTGTTTCCTGTTTGTAGGTGTTGAAAATGGGAGTGGGATGGGTGCATATGTTAGGAGTGGGAGGATAAGTGTTTTATATAGATAGAACTTGGTGGCTTGGAAGGCAGGTCTGAGGGTTTATAGCTTTGATAGAGCTTTGGAGGCTATAGCTTTCTTGGATACTACGTGTATGAGAAAGGGGAGGTTGAAGTCTAATGTGAGTCCAAGTACTGTGGTGTTGTTGACTCAGGATGTGGGTTGGGTCGGGTAACTGAGAGTAAAGTTTTAGTGGGGCTGGGCTTTGTCTTTTGTTGTTGTAGAAGAAGTAGGTGATTTTGGACTTGTTGGGGTTTGTTTTAATCCGCCAGTCGTGTTCCCAGAGGGTTGCTTTGTCTATTTCTTCCTGTGCAATTCGTGTGAAGGTGTCCATCGAGTAACCTGAGATCAGTTGAGTTATGTCGTCAGCATAACAGAGGGTCATAGAGGTCCAGTATGTTGGGTCAGGTATGTCATTTATGTCGATTATGTACAGGGTCGGTATGAGAACTGAGCCCTGGGGGACTCCTGCATTTAGGTTGAAGTATCCTGACAGCTTCCCGAGGAACTTAATCTGTATCTTTCTGTTTGTTAGAAAGCTGCACAGTAGCTTATGCATGTTGTCAGGTAGTTGGAATAGAGTGCAGAGTTTGTATCGTAAGCCGTCGTGCCATACTGTGTCGAACGCCTTTTCAACGTCCTTTGCTATAAGGGCCATCCTAACCCTCTTGTGCTTGTTAATGGAGAGGTAATTTGTTACTATGTTGAGTGGATCTTGTGTGGAGTGGTGTTGTCTGAAGCCAAATTGTTTGTCTGTTGTATGTTTTGGTGTTCTAGGTGATGTCTGAGTTTGTAATTTATAAGTTTTCCGTATATTTTTCCTTGTTTTAGTAGGCTGATCAAGTCTGTAGTTCTTGGGGTCTGTCGGGGATTTTTTGGGTTTTGGGATGAGGATTGCTGTGGCTTCTTTGAATGGGCTTGGGAAATATTCAGTTATTAGTATGGCATTGTAAACGTGAAAGAGTGCAAGGACTAGGGAGTCGGGAAGTTGTTTGAGGAGAGCTCGGCCTATGTTATAGGCTCCAGAGGCTTTTCGTCTGGTATATTTAAGCATGAGTTTTACTTCAGCTGGTTGTATCGATGCTGCGAGGTCACTTTGTAAGTCGTCTAGTGTCGTGAGGTCAATGGTGAATAGTGTGTGATGGCCTGAGGGTTGTGTCGGATTCATGTTGCTACTATGTTAATGTTGTGTATTGCTGTTGGCTGTGGGGGGTGAGGGTTGAAGAGTTCCTGCCAGTGTTGTCTGCATATGTCTACTAGTTCTGAAGGGTCAGTGAAATTTGATTGTTATGAGTGATGTTTGTAGAAGCAGAAGAGGAGGAGGTGCACTAGATCCTCTTTATGAAGTTCCAGAATTGTTGTGGAGTTGTTTTTCTGTGAAGTTCAGTCTTTTTGTATGAGTTTCTTCCAGTATTTGGTATGTCGAGGTCTAGGCTGTTGAGTATGTTTTTTGTTTTTTTTTGTAAAGTGAGGTCTGTGATTACCTGGCCGTATCTGTGAAGGTTGCGGGAGAATCTGTTGTGGTAGCAGATGAGTAGACTTTTGGTTCTGCTGGAGGGAAAGAAAGAGTATCTGGTTTTGTGGGTAGTTTTTGGTATAGTTGCATCAGCCGCTTGTATGAGGTTGTTTTGGATAGAGAGGATATGGGAGTCAATGTCTGTCGTTGGTTTATCTTGCAAGTTGTAGGGTTGTGTGCTGGTATTTAGGTGCTGATTGAAGGCTTACCAGTCTGTATTTTGATAGCCATAATGTGGGGTGGCAGGGATGAGTATGAGGTTGCTGGAGATTTTGAGTGACATGGGTATGTGATCTGAGCCGGTGAGGGGTCCGGGGGTTAATGTAATACTGGAGGTGGGTGCCTGCTCTGTTGGTGATGGTGAGATCTGGTCTCCCATTCCCATTATGTGTGTTGCTTGTTTTGAAGTCTGCGCCAAGGAAGGTGAGGTGTTTGCTTTGGTGAAGTTGGTGTAGTTCTTGACCGTACATGTTGTGTTGATGGTGGTTGAATGTTTGGTGTTGTGTGTTTAGGTCTACCAGGAGCAAGACCGGTAAGTGTGTGTAGTTGAAGAGGGTATTTAAGTCCTTGAGAGGAAGGCCTAAGTTTGGGCGAATGTTAGTGGTGCCACTGATCATTTGTTCATGTTGAGTGTAAATGTTGATTGTTAGGAAGTGTTTGTGCTGCTAGTTGGTAGTGAGGAGGTCATGTTTATAAGTGCTTTTTAACCAGAATAGCAACCCCCTTCACGTGCTTCATCGAGGGATTGGTATGTTGCGTAGACGTAATATCTATTTCTGAGAGTTCGTCACGAATGTACTGTTCAGTGACAGCACATCCGGTCTTTCGGTCTCCACAAAGTTAGCAGTTAGGTGCCTGATACTGTAGTAGGCTCTAACGTTGAATTGTGCGATTTTCATTGTTTACTGACTGGATGAGAGGGGGGGGGGGAAGGGGGTTGGAGGCGAATAAATCGGAGAGGTTCTCCCATGTGCCTTGGTTCATGTGGTAGATAATTCTGGGGATGATCGTTGGGGTATGAAGAGTGTGTTGGAACCGTTTTTAAGGGTTCCTGGTGAGCATTTGGCCATTTTTGGGGTGGGGGTTTAGGGGTAATCTGGGGAGGAGTTGGTCCTTTTGGCTGAGTGTGAAGAATGTTTTAGCTGAGCTAACAGGGTCTTTGGTTTGGTACTTGTGTGGTATTGGGTAATGAGGGGGGAGGGGTGATGTGGGCTAACGTGTGGGGGGTGAGATGGGCTGACTTGTTGCGCTCGTAGGCTAAGGTGAAGAAGGGTACTTGCTTTTTGGTAGATGATGTTCGTCTTTGTGCTGTCTCATTTTTCTGGTGTTTTGGTGAGTTATTTCTCTTTGTCTGGAGAGTTATCTTGCGTTTTGGTGATCTATTTGCCTGGAGAGAGGGTGGCTGTCATGGGGAGCGGGGTCTATGAGAAACAATTAGATGCCTGGGGGATGGGGTCCAGGAGGGGTGGGGATTGTGTTGGTTTTTGTTCCTAGGGGGACATGGTGGCAAGGGTGGGGGGATGGTTGCGGTATCATGTTGCAACCCGCTCTCACACAAGACAGCACATATGTGACTTATTGCTTATAGTCACTATTTCTCTTATAAGTACAGATGTGACATATTTCAAATAATATTTTTTTTCGTGACACTAACTTTTTCTCTCAGTTTTATTAAACAATAGAGATTTTATACAAAATTTTACAATATCCTGAGTTACTTTTCAAGTTATTTAATATATATTAGTTTTGCTTTATTATTTTTATAAAACTGTAATAACAATACAGCTATAGGTTCAGTACTAATTGTAATATCTTACCATACTAAGAAGGTTAGGTTAGGTTGTGACTTTCTAGCCAGCAGTTCAAGGTGAACTCAAATATTCACAATAAATTAGTATGTCACATATTCACTTATTCATGAGCAAGATATTGTCTATAAGCAAGTGCGAGAACGGGATGCATGTTGGGTGTGATGGTTATGCATGGGAGGTTCTTTGTTGTCAGAATCTGTTGAATGTTGGCGATTGTCTAATACATATCTCTTTCTGGAAAAGGTAACTTGATCATTAGTGCTTATTGTTATAACAATAACCAGACACTGCATCACCAACCTCAACAAGGCCCTGAACAACATCAACACCAGCCTCCACACCCTCAGTCACAACATAACCATAACCAGGCACTGCACCACCAACCTCAACAAGGCCCTGAACAACAACAACACCAGCCTCCACACCCTCAGCCACAACATAACCATAACCAGGCACTGCATCACCAACCTCAACAAGGCCCTGAACAACATCAACACCAGCCTCCACACCCTCAGCTACAACATAACCATAACCAGGCACTGCATCACCAACCTCAACAAGGCCCTGAACAACATCAACACCAGCCTCCACACCCTCAGCCACAACATAACCATAACCAGGCACTGCATCACCAACCTCAACAAGGCCCTGAACAACATCAACACCAGCCTCCACACCCTCAGCCACAACATAACCATAACCAGGCACTGCATCACCAACCTCAACAAGGCCCTGAACAACATCAACACCAGCCCCCACACCCTCTACCACATCATCACCACAACCAGACACTACATCCGATTGCAGGATAAGGATTTGGAATTGGACGGTGGAGGGGGGGAAGGAATAAATGGTGCCCAATAGGTAAGTTATCCTTACTTACTGACAACTGTGACAGTTTTCGTTTAAATTTTTGAGTGTAACTTAAACACAGTAAAATTGCAGTGAGTAGGGATAACTTAGATACTGTGTACTACATTAGACGTCACAGTTGATAAGAGACTGGGGAACACTTTGCTACTGTGTTCTGAGGTCAGTGGTTGTCACAGAAACTCACCTTTCCACATGTGTTTCTTGTTTGTGTTTTGATCACGCTGTTGTTTCTTGTTGTTGGTGTTTTTGGTCAGTGGCCACAGAGCAGTAAGCCTAGAGCCAGCAGGTGGCCACAAGGGAAGAGAACAGTCTAGAAACTAGGTGCCGCATTACACTATTGCACTTATAATATATTAATTACTCAGTTTCTCATTTGACGGAGACTCATTGTAATAACGGAACCCGAACATCAACTTATGTAAATGCTGATTTAATGTTTTCCTAACCATGTTAAAAGCTCCTGTTTGATGGGGAGAAAATGCACAAGTATGAAGAGAAGAGAGGGAGAGAGGAAAGAGAAGTGGAGAGGATGAGCGGGGAAGAGTAAGAAAGAGAGAGAGGGAGTGAAGGAGAAGATGAAGGGAATAGGGATAATGATTCGGGCTGCTACATATAAGTGGAAGTTTTCTCTTTACATTTACCTAAAACTTTGTTTCGTGACGCTGTAAACATTTTTCAGCGATGTATAAACTTATGCAATGAAACAGTGTTTGGCCCTGGGTTATATAATAGATGTTTATTAATTGTTTATGCCTCCAAAATCTAGAAAATGGTTATTATTTTTTAGAAACTTGCCTTAGATGCAAAGGGCAAAGATCTATGGCAAGTTTTATGGTAATAATATCCATTTTTCCCTACATTGGAGGCACAACAATTTTGGAAATAAATCTCACTCAGCTACTCTTCCTAAAGCTTACCAACGTTAAGAAACTGTCGTACTAAAGTGCCCTTATCCTAACCTACCGGAGGACCCAAAACAGGAAACGGGACATTAGCCCTTACACTGCTCAGGGGTCCTTGGGACATTTACACCCCTGTGCGCAAGAAAAACAAAATTCAAAAAAAATTTTTCGTCTTCTAAACATGTTAATTTGTGTCCCCTGAGCACGGAAAAAATAAAAAAAAAATCGAAGGTGACATATTTTGGGCGCAATTGACCGAGGAAGTCTGGCAAAAAGTGGGCGTTGACAGAGCGGTCGTCAGACCCGGTCAGCGTCACCCGCGTTGACAGATGGGAGTTGCCACAAAGATATTATTACCTAATTGTTTCAATGTCTCCGATTGATTTTTTCTTAGTTTTTTTGCAGTAATATTATTCAATAGCGTGTATTGTAATATATTTATATAATAAAAGTGGTTAATAATCGCTATACTCAAAAGTATGATGTGCATATAAGTGACTCAATTATTATGTTTATAAAACTATAAACAAATAGTTTTGCTGCTATTACACTCTATACACAGGTTATATATAAGTATTGGCATGTTTTGGTCACCATAACGAACCACTAAGTTGGTATTGAGAGTCGAAAAGCAACGAGGAGTTACCGCCACACACCAGCCAGCCACTCACTGCCACTCCCTCAACACACGCACTAAACTTTCTTCCCCAACAATACCATTTGTGGTGTTATTACACTATATACAGACGTTATATATAAGTATGTGTATATTTTGTTCACCACAACTGTAAAGCTAAGCTGATATAGTTAGTTCAGGCACTAAGAGTCGTCGCTATACACAGATGGCGGCTGGCGGCTACCTCACTCATTCAAGGTCACACGAGCTAAATTTTCTCCCCCAACAATACCAGTTGTGGTGTTATTACACTATATACAGACGTTATATATAAGTATGTGTATATTTTGTTCACCACAACTGTACAGCTAAGCTGATATAGTTAGTTCAGGCACTAAGAGTCGTCGCTATACACAGATGGCGGCTGGCGGCTCCCTCACTCTTTCAAGGTCACACGAGCTAAACTTTCCCCCCCAACAATACCTTTTGCAGTGTTATTACCCTATATACACATATTTTATATAAATATCTACATGTTTTATGCACCGTAACTGTACACCTAAGCTTGTAGTGCGCCCAAAGAGCATAGTGGCCACCCTCTAAACAGCTAGACAAATCGTGCAGACGACGTCACCTCCGTCACCCATATGGCTCCTCCCAGCATAATCCTTTTGCTGTTATTACACTAATACACACATTATATATAAGTATCTACATTTGTGTTCACCATAGAGAACCGCTGACCTGGTATGGTGAAGGCAAACAATAAAAGGTGGCCACACACAGTCAGTAAACGATGCTGTCTCCCTCCGTCTCTCAGCATCACTCAGATTCAGATGTTTAGATTCAGATTCAGATGTTTATTCAGGTAAGGTATATACATACAAGTGATGTTACATTAATGGATTGATATATAGATAGAGCTAGTACATACAATGCCTAAAGCCACTATTACTCAATGCGTTTCGGGCTCCTCCCACAGCGCTAATTATTACAACAATCCTGCTATTATCACAACCCTGGTTATTTATATCACAGTCATTGGTCATCTGTAATATTGTCATCGCTAAATAATAACAATTAAATATTTATTTTGACATTTTTCGGCGATGCTGTGGTCACAAGCTGAACATCAATGCTGTTCGCTCATGCTGCGTGCGCCGGCCTTGGTTGCTCCAACAGTACTGTGCCTCTCACACCTGAGAATATTGCCCACGATTTATTTTTTAAATGGCGTCTGTTTACAAGAGCCCTGAGGAAGCTACTGTGAACCCCGTGTAGCCGCGGGCCATTTGAATCAGGCCTGGCACCCTATGGCGTATATATACGCCATGCGCACCATGGGACATGTTACTCAGGGCGTATATATACGCCATGCGCAGTTTAAGGGTTAGGTCACTTTAGCGAGCCGCTTACATTTTCTAGTACGACTACTTTTGGTCTTAGGTAGAATATACGTCAAAATGCAACGTTCTATTAAGAGAACGGCTTGACACACTACCCAGGGGAAATGGCTGTAATGTTACAGTGTATTATGTATGAGGTTGGTGTCAGGCTCTGTATTTTAATGAATTATTTCCGTTAAACACGACGGTGCAAAGTAGAACAACTTCACAGTACTCAGTGACACATTTAGGGTCACGTGACCAAGTACTTACAGTGAGAGGAGATCAGTGACGTCATGCACTAAGCAGGACCCCCAGTGACGTCATGCACTAAGCAGGACCCCCAGTGACGTCATGCACTAAGCAGGACCCCCAGTGACGTCATGCACTAATCAGAACCCCAGTGACGTCATGCACTAAGCAGGACCCCCAGTGACCTCATGCACTAAGCAGGTCCACAGTGACGTCATGCACTAATTAGGTCCCCAGTGACGTCATGCACTAAGCAGGTCCCCAGTGACGTCATGCACTTGGCAGGTCCCCAGTGACGTCATGCACTAAGCATGACCCCAGTGATGTCATGCACTAAGCAGGACCCCAGTGACGTCATGCACTAAGCAGGACCCCCAGTGACGTCATGCACTAAGCAGGATCCCAGTGACGTCATTCACTAAGCAGGATCCCAGTGACGTCATGCATTTAGCAGGAACCCTGTGACGTCATGCACTAAGCAGAGCCCCCAGCGACGTCATGGACCAAGCAGGACCCCAGTGACGTCATGTACTAAGCAGGAACCCCAATGACGTCATGCACTAAGCAGGCCCCCAGTGACGTCATGCACTAAGCAGGACCCCTCATGAATGTGAGGGCTCTGACATGAGAATGGATTAACTACTGTGTGCAGTGATCATTGTAAGGCACTGTTAAACACCTGCTTTATGGTTGTTTCTTGAATTCGGCGAATGAACGGTGGTGAATGGCGTAAATGTGTAAACATCAGTCAGGAGGAGGAGGAGGAGTGATGTCTCCATGACAACGGCGTCGCATCTTCCCTTTAACCGGTATTTAAATACTACATAACAAGTGAATGAGAAAGAAATGTAAAAAATCTTAACAATGTTGCAGTGTAACAAGTAGGAAGACACGTTGTAACATCAACATGCATCTTAACTCTATGACCCAAATGTTAGGATATGTTGCATCATTATCAATGTTCTAAACTCTATGACCCAAGTATTAGGATATGTTGCAACATCAACTTTCTAAAGTGTATGATCCAAGTATTATGATATGTTGCAACATCATCATGCATCTAAACTCATTTTTTTGTTTAGAAAAATATTTAATTATACATATTGAATTCCATGAGTCTGGACCCGGGACTGAGTGCATGGGAATGTTGACAATTTCTCTTGCAAAATCTGCCACGCTCGTGTTGATATCAATTATATTTACAGGAGTTTGGATATCACGCATAAAGACGTTGTCCGGATCTTCCACTTTCATGCTGTTTATTGTAGTGCTTATTGTTATAACCATAACCAGGCACTGCATCACCAACCTCAACAAGGCCCTGAACAACATCAACACCAGCCTCCACACCCTCAGCCACAACATAACCATAACCAGGCACTGCATCACCAACCTCAACAAGGCCCTGAACAACATCAACACCAGCCTCCACACCCTCAGCCACAACATAACAATAACCAGGCACTGCATCACCAACCTCAACAAGGCCCTGAACAACATCAACACCAGCCTCCACACCCTCAGCCACAACATAACCATAACCAGGCACTGCATCACCAACCTCAACAAGGCCCTGAACAACATCAACCCCAGCCTCCACACCCTCAGCCACAACATAACCATAACCAGGCACTGCATCACCAACCTCAACAAGGCCCTGAACAACATCAACACCGGCCTCCACACCCTCAGCCACAACATTACCATAACCAGGCACTGCATCACCAACCTCAACAAGGCCCTGAACAACATCAACACCGGCCTCCACACCCTCAGCCACAACAAAACCATAACCAGACACTGCATCTCCAACCTCAACAAGGCCCTGAACAACATCAACACCAGCCTCCACACCCTCAGCCACAACATAACCATAACCAGGCACTGCATCACCAACCTCAACAAGGCCCTGAACAACATCAACACCAGCCTCCACACCCAGAGCCACAACATAACCATAACCAGGCACTGTTGGAATGAAACATACAAAATTTTGAATAAATGAGTTATCAATAAAATGTTATAGAAAACCACCACCTTTCGACCTTTCGACCTTTCGAGTGTGAAAGAATGAGCAAAATATTTATTTTTATTAGTTACTAAATACAAATATGGAATTCTAGATATGTTGAAAAAACAAAATTTGATTAACATAATAATAGTAAATCTTTAGTTATCGTTTTTAAATCGCTAAAATATTAAATAATTTTAGCACAAAATTTATTTACTTTAACTTTTAGTAAACAAGTTTATTTTATATAAATAAAACTTTGGTTAAAAAACACAATCAATAGTTAAGTTTCAAAATTTTGAGTGTACATTTTATACTTTAAACTTCTAGTTGTCACAGAAACTCACCTTTCCACAGGTATTTATTGTTCTTAGTGTTTTGTTCAAGTGGTCACAGTGTACTTAATCCCAGTGACGTCATGCATTAAGCAGTACCCGTGACGTCATGCACTAAGAAGGATCCCAGTGACGTCATGCACTAAGCAGAACCCCAGTGACGTCATGCACTAAGCAGGACCCCCAGTGATGTCATGCACTAAGCAGTATCCCAATGACGTCATGCACTAAACAGGACCCCAGTGATGTCATACTCTAAGCAGGACCTCAGTGACGTCATGCACTAAGCATTATCCCTAGTGACGTCATGCACTAAGCAGGACCCCAGTGACGTCATGCACTAAGCAGGACCCCTCGTGAATGTGAGGACTCTGACATGTGAATGGACTCACTGCTCTGTGCAGTGATCATTGTAAGGCACTGTTAAACAACTGCTTTCTGGTTGTTTCTTCAATTTTCCTACACTGAGCTTTAAATTTGCTCTGTACCTAGTGTTACCCAATCTCCTAATTTTTATGTAATATCAAACCTTATCATTGTGCTCATTGCTGTCTTCTTTTATGTGCTAGCCATATGCTGTATTGTGACTACCAATTTTTGTCAACTACCATTCAAGCTGTCATTGCAATCAATCTTATATTGTTTCTGCTGTATTGTGCCTACCAATTTGTTGTCAACTACCATTCAAGCTGTCATTGCAATCAATCTTAGCTACTTATGTGCTATAATATACTGTACCTACAATTTTCACTCATATTTTTTTTTTCATTTCATGTAATCTGTTATCATTTTTTTGTCTATAATTTTTGCAAGTATTTACCTCCTTAAAATTTTCTTAGATTAAGGACCTGCCCGAAACGCTGCGCGTGCTAGTGGCTTTACAAGACTGTAATTACCATATTTGTATCCTCACATTCCTTATGTACATTCTTGTATATGCATAAATAAATAAATAAATAAATTCAACAGCAATATCTCAATATTCCTGCACAAAACCAGACCATCACCTGAGGTATGCTGAGCAGCAACACTGACATGATCGACAGATATAGATATAGCAGGACATCAGACATAGCTGAAGCACTTTACATCAAGCACTCAGGTACACTCTATGGTTGACAAGTCTAAGACGTTTATGGCAACCCAACTTCTTCTTCAGCTGATCAATCCAACTGCAGAGCAAGATTACCTAGTTTCCCCTCGACAGGACATCCATCTTCCCTCTCTCATGACCTGGACCCGGGGCTGAGAGCATGGACATGTTATCAATTTCTCTTGCAAAATCTGCCTCGCTCGTGTTGATATAAATTACATTTACAGGAGTTTGGATATCATGCATAAATTTGTACGGATCTTCCACTTTCATGATTTTATTGTAGTGCTTAATGTTATAACCATAACCAGGCACTGCATCACCAACTTCAACAAGGCTCAGAACAACATCAACACCAGCTGTCGGAAAATCCGACACCATTTAATAATATTACATGCAATTGCAGATAATATTGCTGCGTTGTATACACAAGTTAACCCATAGAAAATGTAGCTTGTAGTGGAATTTTCCGTCTATAGAAAACGGGATATCATTGCCACATACTATTATAAATTCACCACCTATTATGGTGGGAATTATTCTTAAATACATTAGTCTTTGGACTTTTTTCATCATAAAAACATCTCATAAATTAACTTAGTTATCAGTATTAAAATAAAGTAAATGTGACCCTTCTATCAGTTACTGACATCTCTACAAAGTGCCAAGGCGTCAGTGGTGAGGAAGGAGGGGTCAGCCATTGTTGTTAAGACCTGAGAGTCGTGGGGCAAATTCGGCTCCTATAAATTCTCTAATTTATTCTCTTAAAGACGAAGTGTTATGGAAACCAAAGGTCTTCCATCATCAACATGCTGTCATCAATCACAAGGGAAGTGTTTTTCCGAAACCCGTTTATCTAATCATTTTTGGTCATTAATGTTAGGTAGATATTGGGCAAATCGGTGAGAACACAAATGATCGACTCAAAAAAGGTAATTAAGCCTTGGTCTTTATGATTCATTATACAGTGTTTTCTCTGATATAGCTGTCAAATATTGGGATTCTGACTTTACAGCTAGCGCCCTTTGACAGGAACAAGAAGAGGAAACAAGCATGGTATATCAGTTACTGGGTGATGGAAGCTGCCTCACAGAGGATAATTTGGTGTCTACATCCCAGTTATACCTGTTGGACTAAGCCCGCTGTATAATAAGATAAGGAACCTCCTCAATGTATACTAATATATGTAGTTTAATACTGTAGTTTGATTGGCTGCATGTATATAAATTTAATATAAACCCGCCTATTGTGTATGGATCAATTTGTGAGATTATTGCAGAAATACAGTCCACTTAACATCATAGAAATTGCTATCGAAATATATAAAATAACGTAAATATAAATTCTATATAAATTCATATATATTAAATATATATAAATCTCACAGGTCGGTTCCCACACCAGCCTCCACACCCTCAGCCACAACATAACCATAACCAGACACTGCATCACCAACCTCAACAAGGCCCTGAACAACATCAACACCAGCCTTCACACCCTCAGCCACAACATAACCATAACCAGACACTGCATCACCAACCTCAACAAGGCCCTGAACAACATCAACACCAGCCTCCACACCCTCAGCCACAACATAACCATAACCAGGCACTGCATCACCAACCTCAACAAGGCCCTGAACAACATCAACACCAGCCTCCACACCCTCAGCCACAACATAACCATAACCAGGCACTGCATCACCAACCTCAACAAGGCCCTGAACAACATCAACACCAGCCTCCACACCCTCAGCCACAACATAACCATAACCAGGCACTGCATCCAATTGCAGGATATGGTTTTGGGATTGGACGGGGAGGGGTGGGGGGAAGGGAAGGAATAATGATGCCCAGTAGCTAAGTGATCCTCACTTATTGATAACTGTGACAGTGGCCTAAGAATACGGTACACAAAGGGGATATTAATAGGGTATTTAAGGTACCAACAAAAAAATTCTGGTAAAATGAAACATCAAAAATTCTGAAAATTAAAATTACCCATTAAATCGGTATAGAGAAACATAACCAAACGCCCATATATATGTGTGTGTGTGTGTGTGTCTTTGTTTTTTGGGCGGGAATGGGAGGGAGGTAGGAAAAGATATTAAACTTTATTACTTTTTAAATATAATCAGTTTATAACAAAAAATAACCTCTTATTACGATTTGATTAGTAATATATAATTACAAATAAACATTTAAGTATTTTTTTTTAAGACATTTAAAAATTTTAACACAAAAATCATAATATTTTGTAAAATATTTTAACTTATAAATAAAGAAACTTAAAGCTAATCTCATTGGTTAAGATCGTGTAAAAAATTTTGAGTGTACATTTCACATATAACATTTTACGGTGGTTGGGGGATCATATAGGTACTGTGTATTACGGTGCTCGACGCAGTTGTTAGTTTGTGGGGGGTCATTTAGATACTGTGTACCGTGTTCTGGGGAAAGTTTCAGAGTAACTAACCATTCAACAGGTGTTTCTTATTGTTAGTGCTTTGGTCAGGTGGTCACAGAGCACTAAGTCTAGAGCCAGCAGTTGGTCACAGAGCACTAAGTCTAGAGCCAGCAGTTGGTCACATAACACTAAGCCTAGAGCCAACAGGTGGCCACAGGGCACTAAACCTAGAGCCAGCAGGTGGCCACAGAGCAGTAAGACTAGAGCCAGCAGGTGGCCACAGAGCAGTAAGCAAAGAGTCAGCAGGTGGCCACAGAGCAGTAAGCCTAGAGCCAGGAGGTGGCCACAGAGCAGTAAGACTAGGGGCAACAGGTGGCCACGTTCTATTACGAGAACGGCTTGACACGCTACCCAGGGGAAAATGGCTGTAATGTTACAGTGTATTATGTAACGAGGTTGGTGTCAGGCTCTGTGTTTTAATGAATTATTTCCGTTAAGCACGACGGTGCAAAGTAGAACAACTTCACAGTACTCAGTGACACATTTAGGGTCACGTGACCATGTACTGACAGTGAAAGGAGACCAGTGACGTCATGCATTAGGCAGGACCCCAATGACGTCATGCACTGAGCAGGACCTCAGTAACGTCAAGCACTAAGCAGAACCCTAGTGACGTATGCACTTACCAGGACGCTAGTGACGTCATGCACTAAGCAGAACCCCAGTGACGTCATGCACTAAGAAAGACTCCAGTAACGTCATGCACTAAGCAGGACCACAATGACCTCATGCACTAAGCAGAACCACAGTGACGTCATGCACTAAGCACGACCCCTATGATGTCATGCACTAAGCAGGACCCCAGTGACGTCATGTACTAAGCAGGATCCCAGTGACGTCATGCACTAAGCAGAACCCCAGTGACATCATGCACTAATTCGAACCACAGTGACGTCATGTATTAAGCAGGACCCCAGTGACGTCATGCACCAAGCAGGACCCCAGTGACGTCATGCACTAAGCAGGACGCCAGTGATGTCATGCACTAAGAAGGACCTAAGTGACGTCATGCACAAATCAGGACCCCAGTGACGCCATGCACTAAGCTTGACCACAGTGACGTCATGCACAAAGCAGAATGCCAGTGACGTCATGCACTAAGCCGATTGACAGTGACGTCATGCAATAAGCAGGACCCCAGAGACGTCATACACTAAGCAGGACCCCAGTGACACCATGCACTAAGAAGGACCTAAGTGACGTCATGCACTAAACAGGACCTAAGTGACGTCATGCAATAAGCAGGACCTAAGTGACGTCATTCACTAAGTAGGACCCAAGTGACGTCATGCACAAAGCAGAACCCTAGTGACGTCATGCACTAAGCAGGACCTAAGTGACGTCATGCACTAAGCAGGACCTAAGTGACGTCACGCACTAAGCAGGATCCCAGTGACGTCATGCACAAAGCAGGATCCCAGTGACGTCATGCACAAAGCAGGACCCCAGTGACGTCATACAGTAAGGACCTAAATGACGTCATGCACTAAGCAGGACCCAAGTGACGTCATGCACTAAGCAGGACACTAGTGACGTCATGCACTAAGCCGTTCCTCAGTGACGTCATGCATTAAGCAGGACCCCAGTGACGTCATGCACCAAGCAGGACCCCAGTGACATTATGCACTAAGCAGGACCTAAGTGACGTCATGCACTAAGCAAGACATCAGTAACGTCATGCATTAAGCAGGACCCCAGTGACGTCATCCACTAAAGACCTAAGTGACGTTATGCACCAAGCAGGACACCAGTGACGCCATGCACAAAGCAAGACCCCAGTGATATCATGCACTAAGCAGAACCTAAGTGACGTCATGCAATAAGCAGGACCCCAGTTACGTCATGCACAAAGCAGGACATCAGTGACGTCCTCCACTAAAGACCTAAGTGACGTCATGCACTAAGCAGGACTCTAGTGACATCATGCACTGATCAGGGCCTAAGTGACGTCATGCACTAAGCAGGACTTGTGACGTCATGCACTACGCATGATCCCAGTGACATAATGCACTAAGCAGAACCCCAGTGACGTCATGCACTAGGATTGACTCCAGTGACGTCATGCACTAAGCAGAACCTTAGTGACGTCATGCACTGAGCCGAACTACAGTAACGTCATGCATTAAGCAGGATCTCAGTGACGTCATGCACTAAGGAAGACCCCAGTGACATCATACACTAAGCAGGACCTAAGTGACGTCATGCACTAAGCAGGACCCTTGTGATGTCATGCACTAACAAGGGCCCCAGTGACGGCATGCACAAAGCAGGACGCCATGCACTAAGAAGTACCTAAGTGACGCCATGCACTAAGCAAGACTCCAGTGACGTCATGCACTAAGCAGGACCTAAGTGACGTCATGCACTAAGCAGGACCTAAGTGACGTCAGGCACTAAGCAGGACCCCAGTGAAGTCATGCCTAATCAGGACCCCAGTGACGTCATGCACCAGGGACCTTAGTGACGTCATGCACAAAGCAGGACCTCAGTGACGTCATGCACTAAGCAAGACCTAAGTGACGTCATGCACTATGCAGGACACCAGTGATGCCATGCACTAAGCAGGATCCCAGTGACGTCTTGCACTAAGCAAGACCCCAGTGACGTCATGCAATAAGCTTGACCCCAGTGACGTCATGCACTGAGCAGGACCTCAGTAACGTCAAGCACTAAGC
Source organism: Procambarus clarkii (assembly GCF_040958095.1). Lineage (NCBI taxonomy): Eukaryota > Metazoa > Arthropoda > Malacostraca > Decapoda > Cambaridae > Procambarus > Procambarus clarkii. Next base: position 14,289,897 of record NC_091208.1, on the reverse strand, counting down.
AGAACCCTAGTGACGTTATGCACTTACCAGGACCCTAGTGACGTCATGCACTAAGCAGAACCCCAGTGACGTCATGCACTAAAAAAGACTCCAGTGACGTCATGCACTAAAAAAGACTCCAGTGACGTCATGAACTAAGCAGGACCACAATGACGTCATGCACTAAGCAGAACCACAGTGACGTCATGCCTAATCAGGACCCCAGTGACGTCATGCACCAGGGACCTTAGTGACGTCATGCACTAAGCAGGACCTAAGTGACGTCATGCACTAAGCAAGACACCAGTGATGTCATGCACTAAGCAGGACCCTAGTGACGTCATGCACTAAGCGGAACCCCAGTGACGTCATGCACTAAGAAAGACTCCAGTGACGTCATGCACTAAGCAGGACCACAATGACGTCATACACTAAGCACGACCCCTATGATGTCTTGCACTAAGCAGGACCCCAGTGACGTCATGCACTAAGCAGGGTCCCAGTGACGTCATGCACTGAGCAGAACCCCAGTGACGTCATGCACTAAGTCGAACCACAGTTACGTCATGTATTAAGCAGGACCCCAGTGACGTCATGCACCAAGCAGGACCCCAGTGACGTCATGCACCTAGCAGGACGCCAGTGATGTCATGCACTAAGAAGGACCTAAGTGACGTCATGCACAAATCAGGACCCCAGTGACGGCATGCACTAAGCTTGACCACAGTGACGTCATGCAATAAGCAGAATGCTAGTGACGTCATGCACTAAGGCGATTCACAGTGACGTCATGCATTAAGCAGGATCCCAGAGACGTCATACACTAAGCAGGACCCCAGTGACACCATGCACTAAGAAGGACCTAAAGTGACGTCATGTACTAAAAGGACCTAGGTGACGGCATGCAATAAGCAGAACCTAAGTGACGTCATTCACTAAGTAGGACCCAAGTGACGTCATGCACAAAGCAGAACCCCAGTGACGTCATGCACAAAGCAGGACGCCAGTGATGTCATGCACCTAGAAGGACCTAAGTGACGTCATGCACAGAGCAGGACCTAAGTGACGTCATGCAATAAGCCGGACCTAAGTGACGTCATGCACTAAGCAGCATCCCAGTGACGTTATGCACAAAGCAGGATCCCAGTGACATCATGCACAAAGCAGGACCCCAGTGACGTCATACAGTAAGGACCTAAATGACGTCATGCACTAAGCAGGACCCCAGTGACGTTATGCACTAAGGAGGACCTAAGTGACGTCATGCACTAAGCAGGACCAAAGTGACGTCATGCACTAAGCAGGACCCTTGTGATGTCATGCACTAAGAAGGGCCCTAGTGACGGCATGCACAAAGCAGGACGCCATGCACTAAGAAGTACCTAAGTGACGTCATGCACTAAGCAAGACCCCAGTGACCTCATGCACTAAGCAGGACCTAAGTGACGTCATGCACTAAGCAGGACCTAAGTGACGTCAGGCACTAAGCAGGACCCCAGTGACGTCATGCACCAAGGACCCTAGTGACGTCATGCACTAAGCAGGACCTCAGTGACGTCATGCATCAAGCAGGATCCCAGAGACGTCATACACTAAGCAGGACCCCAGTGACACCATGCACTAAGAAGGACCTAAAGTGACGTCATGTACTAAACAGGACCTAAGTGACGGCATGCAATAAGCAGGACCTAAGTGACGTCATTCACTAAGTAGGACCCAAGTGACGTCATGCACAAAGCAGAACCCCAGTGACGTCATGCACAAAGCAGGACGCCAGTGATGTCATGCACTAAGAAGGACCTAAGTGACGTCATGCACAGAGCAGGACCTAAGTGACGTCATGCAATAAGCCGGACCTAAGTGACGTCATGCACTAAGCAGGACCCTTGTGATGTCATGCACTAAGAAAGGCCCTAGTGACGGCATGCACAAAGCAGGACGCCATGCACTAAGAAGTACCTAAGTGACATCATGCACAAAGCAGGACCCCAGTGACGTCATACAGTAAGGACCTAAATGACGTCATGCACTATGCAGGACCCCAGTGACGTCATGCACTAAGTAGGACCTAAGTGACGTCATGCACTAAGCAGGACCTAAGTGACGTCATGCACTAAGCAGGACCCTTGTGATGTCATGCACTAAGAAAGGCCCTAGTGACGGCATGCACAAAGCAGGACGCCATGCACTAATAAGTACCTAAGTGACGTCATGCACTAAGCAAGACCCCAGTGACCTCATGCACTAAGCAGGACCTAAGTGACGTCATGCACTAAGCAGGACCTAAGTGACGTCAGGCACTAAGCAGGACCCCAGTGACGTCATGCACCAAAGACCCTAGTGACGTCATGCACTAAGCAGGACCTCAGTGACGTCATGCACTAAGCAGGACCTAAGTGACGTCATGCACTAAGCAGGACACCAGTGATACCATGCACTAAGCAGGATCCCAGTGACGTCATGCACTAAGCAGGACCCCCAGTGACACTATGCACAAAGTAGAACCCCAGTGACGTCATGCACTAAGCAGGACCCCAGTGACACCATGCAATAAGCTTGACCCCAGTGACGTCATGCACTAAGCAGAACCCCAGTGACGTCATGCACTAAGCCGAACCACAGTGACGGCCTGCAATAAGCAGGACCCCAGTGACGTCATGCACTAAGCAGGACCCCAGTGATATCATGTACTAAGCAGGACCTAAGTGACGTCATGCACTAAGCAGGACACCAGTAACGTCATGCACTAAGCAGGACACCAGTGACGTAAACGCAATAAGCAGGACCTCATGTGAATGTGAGGACCCTGACATGGGAATGGACTCACTGCTCTGTGCAGTGATCATTGTAATGCACTGTTAAACACCGGCTCTCTGATTATTTCTTCAATTCAATAGCAATATCTCAATATTTCTGCACTCAACGCTTCACTGTGTTGATGCAGTGTACACTGCATCTGCAAACACTGCAGTTGCAGGCACTGCATCCAGTCACAGGATAAGGATTTGGGATAGGACTGGGATCGTTGGGATGGGGGGGGGGGGTTAAGGAAGGAATGGTGCCCAGTGGTTAAGTGATCCCCACTTACTGATGACTGTGGCAGTGGCTTAAGAATACGGTACACAAAGGGAATATTAATAAGGTATTCAAAATATCAACACAATTTCTGTTAGAATGAAACCTAAATTTTTTTTAATATAACAAATACCCATTAAATCGGTATAGAAAACCACGACCAAACGACCATATGTGTGTGTGTGTGTGTGTGTGTGTTGTGTGTGTGTGTGTGTGTGTGTGTGTACTCACCTAGTTGTGTTTGCGGGGGTTGAGCTCTGGCTCTTTGGTCCCGCCTCTCAACCGTCAATTAACAGGTTTACAGATTCCTAAGCCTATTGGTCTCTATCATGTCTACACTTGAAACTGTGTATGGAGTCAGCCTCCACCACATCACTTCCTAATGCATTCCATTTGTCAACCACTCTGACACTAAAAAAGTTCTTTCTAATATTTCTGTGGCTCATTTGGGTACTCAGTTTCCACCTGTGTCCCCTTCTGCGTGTTCCCCTTGTGTTAAATAGACTGTCTTTATCTACCCTATCAATTCCCTTCAGAATCTTGAATGTGGTGATCATGTCCCCCCTAACTCTTCTGTCTTCCAGCGGAGTGAGGTTTAATTCCTGTAGTCTCTCCTCGTAGCTCATACCTCTCAGCTCGGGTACTAGTCTGGTGGCAAACCTTTGAACCTTTTCCAGTTTAGTCTTATCCTTGACTAGATATGGACTCCATGCTGGGGCTGCATACTCTAGGATTGGCCTGACATATGTGGTATACAAAGTTCTGAATGATTCTTTACACAAGTTTCTGAATGCCGTTCGTATGTTGGCCAGCCTGGCATATGCCGCTGATGTTATCCGCTTGACATATGCTGCAGGTGACAGGTCTGGCGTGATATCAACCCCCAAGTCTTTTTCCTTCTCTGACTTCTGAAGAATTTCCTCTCTCAGATGATACTTTGTATCTGGTACCTTGTACCTCCTGCTCCCTACACCTATCTTCATTACATTACATTTGGTTGGGTTAAACTCTAACAACCATTTGTTCGACCATTCCTTCAGCTTGTCTAGGTCTTCTTGAAGCCTCAAACAGTCCTCTTCTGTTTTGATCCTTCTCATAATTTTAGCATCGTCCGCAAACATTGAGAGAAATGAATCGATACCTTCCGGGAGATCATTTACATATATCAGAAACAAGATAGGACCGAGTACAGAGCCCTGTGAGACTCCACTGGTGACTTCACGCCAATCGGAGGTCTCACCCCTCACCGTAACTCTCTGCTTCCTATTGCTTAGATACTCCCTTATCCACTGGAGCACCTTACCAGCTACACCTGCCTGTCTCTCCAGCTTATGTACCAGCCTCTTATGCGGCACTGTGTCAAAGGCTTTCCGACAATCCAAGAGATGCAGTCCGCCCAGCCCTCTCTTTCTTGCTTAATCTTTGTCACCTGATCGTAGAATTCTATCAAGCCTGTAAGGCAAGATTTACCCTCCCTGAACCCATGTTGGCGATTTGTCACGATGTCCCTTCTCTCCAGATGTGTTACCAGGTTTTTTCTCACGATCTTCTCCATCACCTTGCATGGTATACAAGTCAAGGACACTGGCCTGTAGTTCAGTGCCTCTTGCCTGTCGCCGTTTTTGTATATTGGGACCACATTCGCCGTCTTCCATATTTCTGGTAGGTCTCCCGTCTCCAGTGACTTACTATACACTATGGAGAGTGGCAAGCAAAGTGCCTCTGCACACTCTTTCAGTATCCATGGTGAGATCCCATCTGGACCAACAGCCTTTCTAACATCCAGATCCAGCAGGTGTCTCTTGACCTCCTCTCTCGTAATTTCGAACTCTTCCAAGGCCACCTGGTTTACCTCCCTTTCTCCTAGCACAGTGACCTCACCTTGTTCTATTGTGAAGACCTCCTGGAACCTCTTGTTGAGTTCTTCACACACCTCTCTGTCATTCTCAGTATACCCGTCCTCGCCTGTTCGAAGTTTCAATACCTGTTCTTTCACTGTTGTTTTCCTTCTGATGTGACTGTGGAGTAGCTTTGGTTCGGTCTTGGCTTTGTTTGCTATATCATTTTCAAAACTTTTCTCTGCTTCTCTTCTCACCCTGACGTACTCATTCCTGGTTCTCTGGTATCTCTCTCTGCTTTCTAGTGTTTTGTTATTCCGGAAGTTCCTCCACGCCCTTTTGTTCAGTTTCTTCACTTCCATACATGCCCTATGGATTCTTCTGTTGCTTCTCGGATTTTTCCCTTTGGGCCGGGATGAACCTGTTTACTGCCTCCTGACACTTTTGGGTAACATAGTCCATCATACCCTGTACAGACTTATCTCTGAGGTCTGTGTCCCAAGGTATTTCACTTAGGAAAATTCTCATCTGTTCATAATTCCCCTTTCGGTATGCCAGCCTTTTGATTCCTAGTTCTTTTTTGGGGGAGATAAGTCGTAGCTCTACCAGGTACTCAAAGTTCAATACACTGTGGTCACTCATTCCCAAGGGCGCTTCCATCTTAACTTCCCTTATATCCCACTCATTTAGGGTAAATATCAAATCAAGCATTGCTGGTTCATCTTCTCCTCTCATTCTTGTTGGTTCTTTGATGTGCTGGCTTAGGAAGTTTCTTGTTGCCACGTCCAGCAGCTAGCTCTCCATGTTTCTGGTCCTCCATGCGGGTCTCTGTTCTTCCAATCTATCTTCCCATGGTTGAAGTCTCCCATAATTAGTAGTCCAGATCCATTCCTGCTAGCAACAGAAGCTGCTCTTTCTATTATGTTAATGGTGGCCATGTTGTTTCTATCATATTCCTGTCTAGGTCTTCTGTCATTTGGTGGTGGATTATATATGACTACGACTATAATTTTTTCCCCTCCATTTGTTACGGTACCTGCTATGTAGTCACTGAAACCTTCACAGCCCTGAATATCCATCTCCTCAAAATCCCAGCTTTTTCTTACCAGCAGAGCTACACCACCCCCACCTCTTCCTTCCCTCTCTTTCCTCATAACATAATAGTCCTGTGGCAACACTGCGTTTGTTATCGTTTTCGAGAGCTTTGTTTCTGTGAGGGCTATTCTGTCTGGGTTTTCCTTTAGTACCCGTTCTCCAAGCTCATTTGCTTTATTTGTAATTCCATCTATGTTAGTGTACATCGCTTTGAGGCTCACTTTCTTCTGTCCCTTCTCAAATCGCCTCCTTGGTGAGTGTTCTGCTGGTGGGGGAGGCTGTTCCATGGGTGTGAGGACCTGTGAGGTGGATAACAGGGTCTCAGAGGATACTGGGATGAGGGGCGGGGGATCCAGTGAAGGGGGAGGGACAGGGAGGGTATGGGGTGAAAGGGGAGGGAGGACGGGAAGGAAACGGGGGGGGGGAGGGAGGACTCGGGAGGAGGGGAGGGAGGACTCGGGAGGAGGGGAGGGGTAGAAGGGTGGGGATTGGGTGTGGGGGGAGGGAGATTTGGCTGAACATTTGAGTGGGGGCAGGGAGGGTTTGGGGTAGGGGGGGGTTTCAATGCAGAGGAGGGTGGGGGGGGGTTGTCCTCCCTTCTGGTGTTACTGGGTAGCTGGTTGTGGGTTCTCCCCTCGCCTCTGAGGGTGTTGTGTTGGGAGCTGTGACTTCCTGGTTTTCCCCTCTCGCCCTGCGCCTCTTCGTTTCTTCTGCCACCACGGCTCTCTCCTCCCTTGTCATGTCTCTCTGGAGGAATACATTTTTTAATTTTCCCACGTTTTTCATGGAGCTCTTCCTTGATAGGATCTTCTCCATTGTGCTCTCATTTGCAAACACTATCTTTATCATTCGTTCTCGGTCTTTGCTGTACCAACCTAGCCTGAAAACCTTCTCAATGCTATGCTCAGCCCCTTCCATGTCTAGTGCCTTTAGTACTTCATTCACTGCTGCTTTGTCCTTGTCATTCCACTCTGTCCTATTAGAGCCTTCCTGCTCTTTAATACCCACAGCAACCACTGATCTGTTCCTTTCCAGCAGTTGGCTAGTGGAGCGTGCCGCGTCCTGTGAGGTGGCTGCCTTCATGGCCACCTTTATCACTGCAGTCATTACTTCAGAGTTATTTTTTTTTTAGTATTTCCGCAAATGTTGCTTTTATTGTGGCATTCTCATCCAAAAAACTATTACCACCTTCTCCCTGGATGGTTTTCTGAGTCTCAGCCTCGATACCATTCTCTTTGAGGGCTCTAATCTCCTCCTTTGCTGCTGTCAGCTCTCTTTTCAGGTTGTTTATTTTGTTCTTCATTTCCTGCATCATTTCTTGCATCTCACTCTTGATGTCCTCCAGAAACTGGGCGAACATTTCCTTCATTTCGTCACCTTGGCTCTTCCCTGTTCCCCTGGTACCTCTGGTTGCCATGCTTGCCCCTGTTCCTATAGTTGTGCCGTGATAGGTCCTGCACAAAGCAGGACGCCATGCACTAAGAAGTACCTAAGTGACGCCATGCACTAAGCAAGACTCCAGTGACGTCATGCACTAAGCAGGACCTAAGTGACGTCATGCACTAAGCAGGACCTAAGTGACGTCAGGCACTAAGCAGGACCCCAGTGAAGTCATGCCTAATCAGGACCCCAGTGACGTCATGCACCAGGGACCTTAGTGACGTCATGCACTAAGCAGGACCTCAGTGACGTCATGCACTAAGCAAGACCTAAGTGACGTCATGCACTATACAGAACACCAGTGATGCCATGCACTAAGCAGGATCCCAGTGACGTCTTGCACTAAGCAGGACCCCAGTGACGTCATGCAAAAAGCTTGACCCCAGTGACGTCATGCACTGAGCAGGACCTCAGTAACGTCAAGCACTAAGCAGAACCCTAGTGACGTTATGCACTTACCAGGACCCTAGTGACGTCATGCAATAAGCAGGACCCTAGTGACGTCATGCACTAAGCAGAACCCCAGTGACGTCATGCACTAAAAAAACTCCAGTGACGTCATGAACTAAGCAGGACCACAATGACGTCATGCACTAAGCAGAACCACAGTGACGTCATGCCTAATCAGGACCCCAGTGACGTCATGCACCAGGGACCTTAGTGACGTCATGCACTAAGCAGGACCTAAGTGACGTCATGCACTAAGCAAGACACCAGTGATGTCATGCACTAAGCAGGACCCTAGTGACGTCATGCACTAAGCGGAATCCCAGTGACGTCATGCACTAAGAAAGACTCCAGAGACGTCATGCACTAAGCAGGACCACAATGACGTCATGCACTAAGCAGAAACCCAGTGACGTCATGCACTAAGAACGACCCCTATGATGTCTTGCACTAAGCAAGACCCCAGTGACGTCATGCACTAAGCAGGGTCCCAGTGTCGTCATGCACTAAGCAGAACCCCAGTGGCGTCATGCACTAAGTCGAACCACAGTTACGTCATGTATTAAGCAGGACCCCAGTGACGTTATGCACCAAGCAGGACCCCAGTGACGTCATGCACTAAGCAGGACGCCAGTGATGTCATGCACTAAGAAGGACCTAAGTGACGTCATGCACAAATCAGGACCCCAGTGACGCCATGCACTAAGCTTGACCACAGTGACGTCATGCAATAAGCAGAATGCCAGTGACGTCATGCACTAAGGGGATTCATAGTGACGTCATGCATTAAGCAGGATCCCAGAGACGTCATACACTAAGCAGGACCCCAGTGACACCATGCCCTAAGAAGGACCTAAAGTGACGTCATGTACTAAACAGGACCTAAGTGACGGCATGCAATAAGCTGGACCTCAGTGACGTCATTCACTAAGTAGGACCCAAGTGACGTCATGCACAAAGCAGAACCCCGGTGACGTCATGCACAAAGCAGGACGCCAGTGATGTCATGCACTAAGAAGGACCTAAGTGACGTCATGCACAAAGCAGGACCTAAGTGACGTCATGCAATAAGCAGGACCTAACTGACGTCATGCACTAAGCAGGATTCCAGTGACGTTATGCACAAAGCAGGATCCCAGTGACGTCATGCACAAAGCAGGACCCCATTGTCCTTGTCATTGCACTCTGTCCTATTAGAGCCTTCCTGCTCTTTAATACCCACAGCAACCACTGATCTGTTCCTTTCCAGCAGTTGGCTAGTGGAGCGTGCCGCGTCCTGTGAGGTGGCTGCCTTCATGGCCACCTTTATCACTGCAGTCATTACTTCAGAGTTATTTTTTTTTTAGTATTTCTGCAAATGTTGCTTTTATTGTGGCATTCTCATCCAAAAAACTATTACCACCTTCTCCCTGGATGGTTTTCTGAGTCTCAGCCTCGATACCATTCTCTTTGAGGGCTCTAATCTCCTCCTTTGCTGCTGTCAGCTCTCTTTTCAGGTTGCTTATTTTGTTCTTCATTTCCTGCATCATTTCTTGCATCTCACTCTTGATGTCCTTCAGAAACTGGGCGAACATTTCCTTCATTTCGTCACCTTGGCTCTTCCCTGTTCCCCTGGTACCTCTGGCTGCCATGCTTGCCCCTGTTCCTATAGTTGTGCCGTGATAGGCTTTGTCAGGAGGGCAGAGCGGGATGGGGGGGGGGGGAGAGAGAGAGAGAGAGAGGAAGAGAGAGAGAAAGAGAGAGAGAGAAAGGGAGTGATAAAGGGAGAGATAAATGGGTGGGTGGGGGCGATCCGACCTTTCCACTGAAGTGAGAAGAAAGTAGAAGGGGAGGGGGAGGAGACGGAGAGAGAGGCGGGAGGGAGAGAGAGGAAAGGGAGAGAGATGGAGAGGGAGAGAGCAGGTGAGGGAGAGAGGGGGGGAGGTGGGTGTGTGTGTGTGTGTGTGTGTGTGTGCAGAGAGGGAGGGGGGAGGAAAGAGAGTTCAGAGGAAAGAGAGAAAACTCAAACATACAAAGAAGTATGTTTGAGTTTTTTTTTTTTTTGTAAGGTGAGGTGTAGAGGAAGAGCAGAATTTAAGCTTTCATTACCAATATAAAATTATAAATCTGTAAAAAATATATTAATTATTTTTTAAAATTTTTAGGATGTTAATAGATTTTAACATTGACGTTACTTTTTTATGTTTAAATATATATTTTATTTACATACAAAGAAACATACAAAACTGGCATTCTTATAGATAAATTCAAAAAATTTTGAGTGAACATTACACACATAAAACTTTTCGGTTAGGAATTATATAACTACTGTGTAATACCGTGTTCGTCACAGTTGTTAGAGTAATGGGGAAATTTAGCTACTGTGTACCGTGTTCTGAGGCCAGTAGTTGTCAAAGAAACTAACTATTCAACAGGTGTTTGTTAGTGTTTTGGACAGGTGGCCACAGAGCAGTGAGCCTAGAGCCAATAGGTGGCCAAAGAGCAGTAAGCTTAGACCCAACACGTGGCCACAGAACAGTAAGCCTAGAGCCAGCAGGTGGCCACAGAGCAGTAAGCCTAGAGCCAACAGGTGGCCACAAGGGAAGAAAACAACCTAGATATAAAATGCCAAATTACACTATTGCACTTATGTTAATGACTTAGGTTCGTCATTTAACGGAGACTCAGTGAAACAAGGGTACCTGAACATCATTGTTGTTGTTTTTTGTTAAAGATTCGCTACCTGGAACAAAAGGTTCCAAGTAACAAGGGATATGGTGAGCCCGTAATGCCTTGAGCCCTAACATCATCTCATGTAAATGCTGATTTAATGTTTTCCCAACTATATTGACAGCTCTTGTTTGATGGTGAGAAAATGCAAAATTATGTAGAGAAGAGAGAGAGAGACGGAGAGAAGAGGAGAGTAAGAAAGTGGGAGAGGGAGTGAAGGAGAAAATTAAGGGAAAAAGGATAATGATTCGGGCTGCCCCAAATAAGTGCTTTCAGCGAAATTTTTTCTTTACATTTACCTAAGACTTTGTTGCGTGACATTGTATACATTTTTACAGCGATGTATAAATTAATACAATGAAACAGTGTTTGCCCCTGGGTAATATAATTATTTTGTTTATATGTTTATGCTTCCAAAATCTTGAAAATGGTAATTATTTTTAGAAACTTGCCTTATATCTTGCCTTAGGGAAAATGTCTAGGGGAAAGATCAAAGGCAAGTTTTAAGGCTTTTAGGTAATAATATCCATTTTTCCCTACATTGGAGGCATACCAAGTTTGAGAACAATACACACTCAGCTTCACTTCTTAACGCTTCCCAACGTCAAGAAACAGTCGTACTAAAGTGCCCTTATCCTAACATACCAGAGGACCCAAAAGAGAAAACGGGACATTATATCATTTTCGCGAGCCGCTTCTATTTTCTAGTACGATTATTTTTGGCATTAGAAAGACTATACGTCAAAATGCGACGTTCTATTAGGAGGACGGCTTGACATGCTACCCAGGGGTAGCGTGTCCAGGGCTGTAATGTTACAGTGTATTATGTAATGAGGTTGGTGTCAGGCTCTGTATTTTAATGAATTATTTCCGTTAAACACGATCGTGCAAAGTAGAACAACTTCACAGTACTCAGTGACACATTTAGGGTCACGTGACCAAGTACTGACAGTGAGTGGTGACCAGTGACGTCATGCACTAAGCAGGACACCAGTGACGTCATGCACTAAGCAGAAACCCAGTGACGTTATGTACTAAGCAGGACCCCTCGTGAATGTGAGGATTCTGAAATGTGAATGGACTCACTGCTGTGTGCAGTGATCATTGTAAGGCACTGTTAAACACCGGCTTTCTGGTTGTTTCTTGAATTCAATAGCAATATCTAAATATTTGTGCACACAACCGGATCATTACCAGAGGTGATGGTCTGGTTGTGGGCACTGCACCTGCAGGCACTGCATCCAGTTGGAGGATAAGGTTTTGGGATAGGACTGGGAAGGAGGGGAGGAGAAGGAAGGAATGGTTTCTAGCCACTTGGACAGCCGGGGACTGAACGCCGACCTGTCTGAAGCGAGACCGCAGCTCTACCGTACTGCCCAAGTGGTTGGAATGGTGCCCAGTAGCTAAGTGATCCCCACTTACTGATGACTGTGACAGTAGCCTAAGAATACGGTGCACACAGGGGATATTAATAAGGTATTCAAAATATCAACGCACAATTTCTGGAGGAATGAAACATAAAAGTTAAGAATATATAAGTTACCCATTAAATCAGTATAGAAAACCATGAACAAACGATCATATGTGTGTGTGTGTTAATGTTTTTGGGTGCTGGGATGGAGGTAGAAAAAAATATAAATAATTATTACTTCCAGAATATAATTAGTTCGCAACAAGAAAATATTTTATAATGACAATTTGATTAACAACACAAAATAAAAAGAAGTTAATAATTTTTTAATATTTTTAGATAATTTATAAAATTTAAAACAAAACTTTACTATTTAATTTTTTTCTAATAAAATATTGTTTATAAAATAAGAAACTTACAAATTGGTACTTATTTAACTTAGCTTTTAAAATTTTGAGTGTAGTTTACACACATAAAACTTAACGGTGGGCAGGGATCATGTAGTTAATGTGTAATACGGTGCTTGTCACAGTTGTTGGAGTGAGGGGGCCATTTACCTACTGTGTACCGTGTTCTGAAGCCAGTATTTTTCAAAGAAACTGTCCATTCAACAGGTGTTTCTTTCTGTTTGTGTTTTGGTCAGGTGGCCACAGAACAGTAAGCCTAGAGCCAGCAGGTGGCCACAGAGCAGTATGCCTAGAGTCGGCAGGTGGCCACAGAGCAGTAAGCCTTGAGCCAGCAGGTGGCCACAGAGCAGTAAGCCTTGAGCCAGCAGGTGGCCACAGAGCAGTAAACATATAGTCAGCAGGTGGCCACAGAGCAGTAAGCCTAGAGTCAGCAGATGGCCACAGAGCAGTAGTCCTAGATTCAGCAGGTGGCCACAGAGCAGTAAATATATAGTCAGCAGGTGGCCACAGAGCAGTAAGCCTAGAGTCAGCAGATGGCCACAGAGCAGTAAGCCTAGAATCAGCAGGTGGCCACAGAGCAGTAAGCCTAGAGTCAGCAGGTGGCCACAGAGCTGTAAGCCTAGAGTCAGCAGGTGGCCACAGAGCAGTAAACATATAGTCAGCAGGTGGCCACAGAGCAGTAAGCCTAGAGTCAGCAGGTGGCCACAGAGCAGTAAGCCTAGAGTCAGCAGGTGGCCACAGAGCAGTAAGCCTAGAGTCAGCAGGTGGCCACAGAGCAGTAAGCCTAGAGTCAGCAGGTGGCCACAGAGCAGTAAGCCTAGAGCCAGCAGGTGGCCACAGAGCAGAAAGCCTAGAACCAACAGGTGGGCACAGAGCAGTAAGCCTAGAGCCAGCAGGTGACCACAGAGCAGTAAGCCTAGAACCAACAGGTGGCCACAGAGCACTAAACCTAGAGCCAGCAGGTGGCCACAGAGCAGTAAGCCTAGAACCAACAGGTGGCCACAGAGCACTAAACCTAGAGCCAGCAGGTGGCCACAGAGCAGTAAGCCTAGAACCAACAGGTGGCCACAGAACACTAAACCTAGAGCCAGCAGGTGGCCACAGAGCAGTAAGCCTAGAGCCAGCAGGTGACCACAGAGCAGTAAGCCTATAGCCAGCAGGTGACCACAGAGCAGTAAGCCTAGAGTTAACATGTGGCCAGAGAGCAGTAACCCTAGAGCCAGCAGGTGGCCACAGAGCAGTAAGCCTAGAACCAACAGGTGGCCACAGAGCACTAAACCTAGAGCCAGCAGGTGGCCACAGAGCAGTAAGCCTATAGCCAGCAGGTGACCACAGAGCAGTAAGCCTAGAGTTAACATGTGGCCAGAGAGCAGTAAGCCTAGAGCCAGCAGGTGGCCGCAGAGCAGTAAGCCTAGAGCCAGCAGGTGGCCACAGAGCAGTAAGCCTAGAGCCAGCAGGTGACCACAGAGCAGTAAGCCTAGAGCCAGCAGGTGGCCACAGAACAATAAGCCAAGAGCTAGCAGTTGGCCACAGAGCAGTAAGCCTAGATCCAGCAGGTGGCCACAGAGCAGTAAGCCTAGAGCCAGCAGGTGGCCACAGAGCAGTAAGCCTAGAGCCAGCAGGTGACCACAGAGCAGTAAGCCTAGAGTTAACATGTGGCCACAGAGAAGTAAGCCTAGAGTCACCAGGAGGCCATAGAGCACTAAACGTAGAGCCAGTAGGTGGCCTCAGAGCACTAAACCTAGAGTCAGCAGGTGTCTACAGAGCACTAGACATAGGGCCAGTAGATGGCTACAGAGCTGTAAGCCTAAAGCCAGCAGTTGGCCACAAAGAAGTAAGCCTAGAACCAGCAGGTGACCACAGAGCAGTAACCCTAGAGTCAGCAGGTGGCCACAGAGCAGTAAGCCTAGAGTCAGCAGGTGGCCACAGAGCTGTAAGACTAGAGTCATCAGGTGACTACAGAGCACTAAACATAGAGCCAGTAGATGGCTACAGAGCAATAAGCCTACAGCCAACAGGTGGATACAAGGGGAGAGAACAGCCTAGATATGTAGTGCCAAATTACACTATTGCGCTTATATTAATTACTTAACATCGTCATTTAACGGAGACTCAGTGTAATAAGGGCACCCTAACATCATCTTATGTAAATGCTGATTTAATGTTTTCCGAACTACATTGACAGCTCTTGTTTGATGGGGAGAAAATGCAAAAGTATGTAGAGAAGAGAGGGAAAGAGAAAGAGAGGAGGTGAGTAAGAAAGTAGGAGAGGAAGTGAAGAAGATGATGAAGGGAAAAGGGATAATGATTTGGGCTGCCCTAAATAAGTGTTTTCAGCGAAGTTTTCTCTTTACCTTTACCTAAGTCTCTGTTTTGTGACATTGTATACATTTTTACAGCGATGTATAAATTTATACAATGAAAAAGTGTTTGGCCCTTGGGCAATATAATTTTTTTTTTTTAATTGTTAATGCCTACACAATCTAGAAAATGGTTATTATTTTTTAGCAACTTGTCTTAGATCTTAGGGAAGATGTCACGGGCAAAGATCAAAGGCAAGTTTTAGGATTTTAAGTAATATTATCAAATTTTTCCCTACACTGGAGGCATAACAAATTTGAAAACAATGCACACTCTGCTAGTCTTCCCAAGGCTTCCCAACGTCAGCCACAGCATAACCATAACCAGGCACTGCATCACCAACCTCAACAAGGCACTGAACATCAACACCTGCCTCCACACCCTCAGCCACAACATAACTATAACCAGGCACTGCATCACCAACCTCAACAAGGCCCTGAACAACATCAACACCAGCCTCCACACCCTCAGCCACAACATAACCATAACCAGGCACTGCATCACCAACCTCAACAAGGCCCTGAACAACATCAACACCAGCCTCCACACCCTCAGCCACAACATAACCATAACCAGGCACTGCATCACCAACCTCAACAAGGCCCTGAACAACATCAACACCAGCCTCCACACCCTCAGCCTCAACATAACTATAACCAGGCACCTCATCCAGTTGTAAGATAAGGATCTGGGATTGGATGGGGGAGGGGAAGGAATGGTGCCCAGAAACTAAGTGATCCCCACGTACTGACAACTGTGACAATAGCTTAAGAATACGGTACACAAAGGGGATATTAATTGGATATTCAAAGTATCAACAAAAAAATTCTTATGGAATGAACATAAAAAAATTCAGAAAATAAAAAATATCCTTGAAGACGGTATAGAAAACCAAGACCAGACGACGTTGTCAGTGAAGGAGAAAGAACAGGATATTAATATTTTTTACTTCTTAAATACATTCAGTTTTTAACGTATAAATTGATTTATATCAAGATTAATTAGCCAATTTGAAACTTTAATATTAGGGCGTAAAAAAATTAAAATTATTGAAATACTTAAAAAAAATTTACACAAAACGTTTTAATTTTTGTTTTTTAAAAAATAATATTATATATATAAAAGACACTGTATTAATGTATATTGTCGCTCGTCGAAAATGAAATTTTTAGTGTATAAAACACAACAAATATAAACAACAGTTGTTCGGGAGTGGTATAACACATAGGTAAATTTTACACAAAATTAGTACTCTAAAATTCTGTGTACCACGTTTTCAGGTCATTGATCGTCGCTTAGTGAGAAGGACATTTAGTTACTGTGTACCGTGTTCTGAGGCCAGTGGTTGTCATAGAAACTCAACTTTCAACAGATGTTTCTTGTTGTTGGTGTTTTGGTCAGGTGGCCACAGATCACTAAGCAAAGAGCCATCAGGTGGTCACAGTGAACTTAATCTCATTGACGTCATGCACTAAGCTGAACCCCAATGACATAATGCACTAACCTGAATCCCAGTGACGTGATGCACTAAACAGGATCCCAGGGACGTCATGCACTAAGCAGGACCCCAGTGACGTCATGCACTAAGCAGGACCCCTCATGAATGTGAGGATTCTGACATGTGAATGGACTCACTACTCTGTGCAGTGATCATTGTAAGGCACTGTTAAACACCTGCTTTCTGGTTGTTTCTTCAATTCAAAAGCAATATCACAATATTTCTGCACACAACCAGACCATCACCTGAGGTATGCTGACCAGCAACACTGACATGATCGACAGATATAGATATACAAGGAAATCAGACATAGCTGAAGCACTTTACATCAAACACTCAGTTAAGTACACTCTGTGGTTAACAAGTCTAAGATGTTTACACCAACCCTACTTCTTCTTCAGCTGATCAATGCAACTACAGAGCAAGATTACCTAGTTTCCTCTCACAGGACAACCATCTTCCCTCTCTTCATGCCTCAATGTAATCTATACTTCTTGCAACATTGTGGGAATCAATTAATTTTAAGATGAAGAGGAAACATTAATTTAGGGATGACGTGAATTTTTTGTGTAATTGCTCATTTATTTCTTACATTAATATTATCAATTCACTAATGAATTAGCGCACATGAAAACACTTGCTGTCCATTAATCACTTTCATATCTACATTGAGTACCCCCTCCCCCCCCCCGTTCTCAGAACACGTCCAGTGAAATCTACCATTTATTTCCATGAGCTTCCAAGGCAGGGGGTCGAGGCTCTCACTCACTACATCTGCGACCCTACACCATCTCTCAACGACCTCGCTCCTCACACAGATAAAGATAACATTAAGACAATAAATTCTCCCCTAAAAGCTCAGTTTGTTAAATGACAAACCCGGCTGTTTACTTCCTTTGGAGGGCATAAAATATGACATATATGTAGTTTCTGGCGTAAATGTGTAAATATTAGTCAGGAGGAGGAGGAGGGGTGATGTGTCCATGAAAACGGCGTCGCATCTTCCCTTTAACCGGTATTTAAATACCACATAACAAGTGAATGAGAAAGAAATGTCAAAACTCTGAACAATGTTGAAGTGTAACAAGTAAGAAGACGTGTTGCAACATCATCATGCATCTTAACTCTATGACCGAAGTATTAGGATATTTTGCAATATCAACAAGGTTATAAACTTTTTTTGAGGGGGTTAGGAAAATGTTTCGTTGTAAATATTGAATTCCATGAGCCTAAACCCGGGGCTGAGTGCATTGGCATGTCGTCAATATATGTTGCAAATTCTACTACGCTTGTGTTGATATAAATTATATTTACAGGAATTTGGATATCACGCATACAGAAGTTGTCCAGATCTTCCACTTTCATGTTGTTTATTGTTGTGTTTATTGTCATAACTATAACGAGGCACTGCATCACCAACCTCAACAAGGCCCTGAACAACATCAACACCAGCCTCCACACCCTCAGCCACAACATAACCATAACCAGGCACAGCATCACCAACCTCAACAAGGCCCTGAACAGAATCAACACCAGCCTCCACACCCTCAGCCACAACATAACCATAACCAGGCACTGCATCACCAACCTCAACAAGGCCCTGAACAACATCAACACCAGCCTCCACACCCTCAGCCACAACATAACCATAACCAGGCACAGCATCACCAACCTCAACAAGGCCCTGAACAGAATCAACACCAGCCTCCACATCCTCAGCCACAACATAACCATAACCAGGCACTGCATCACCAACCTCAACAAGGCCCTGAACAACAACAACACCAGCCTCCACACCCTCAGCCACATCATAACCATAACCAGGCACTGCATCACCAACCTCAACACGACCCTGAACAACAACACCAGCCTTCACACCCTCAGCCGCAACATAACAATAACCAGGCACTGCATCACCAACCTCAACAACATCAACACCAGCCTCCACACCCTTAGCCACCACATAACCATAACCAGACACTGCATCACCATCCTCAACAAGGCCCTGAACAACAACAACACCAACCTCCACACCCTCAGCCACATCATAACCATAACCAGGCACTGCATCACCAACCTCAACACGACCCTGAACAACAACAACACCAGCCTCCACACCCTCAGCCACAACATAACCATAACCAGGCACTGCATCACTAACCTGAACACGACCCTGAACAACAACAACACCAGCCTCCACACCCTCAGCCACAACATAACCATAACCAGACACTGCATCACCAACCTCAACACGACCCTGAACAACATCAACACCAGCCTCCACACCCTCAGCCACAACATAACCATAACCAGACACTGCATCACCAACCTCAACAAAGCCCTGAACAACAACAACACCAGCCTCCAGACACTGCATCACCAACCTCAACAAAGCCCTGAACAACAACAACACCAGCCTCCACACCCTCAGCCACAAATAACCAGGCACTGCATCACCAACCTCAACACGACCCTGAACAACAACAACACCAACCTCCACACCCTCAGCCACAACATAACCATAACCAGGCACTGCATCACCAACCTCAACAAGGCCCTGAACAACATCAACACCAGCCTCCACACCCTCAGCCACAACATAACCATAACAAGGCACTGCATCACCAACCTCAACACGACCCTGAACAACATCAACACCAACCTCCACACCCTCAGCCACAACATAACCATAACCAGGCACTGCATCACCAACCTCAACAAGGCCCTGAACAACATCAACACCAGCCTCCACACCCTCAGCCACAACATAACCATAACCAGGCACAGCATCACCAACCTCAACAAGGCCCTGAACAGAATCAACACCAGCCTCCACATCCTCAGCCACAACATAACCATAACCAGGCACTGCATCACCAACCTCAACAAGGCCCTGAACAACAACAACACCAGCCTCCACACCCTCAGCCACATCATAACCATAACCAGGCACTGCATCACCAACCTCAACACGACCCTGAACAACAACACCAGCCTTCACACCCTCAGCCGCAACATAACCATAACCAGGCACTGCATCACCAACCTCAACAACATCAACACCAGCCTCCACACCCTTAGCCACCACATAACCATAACCAGACACTGCATCACCATCCTCAACAAGGCCCTGAACAACAACAACACCAACCTCCACACCCTCAGCCACATCATAACCATAACCAGGCACTGCATCACCAACCTCAACACGACCCTGAACAACAACAACACCAGCCTCCACACCCTCAGCCACAACATAACCATAACCAGGCACTGCATCACTAACCTGAACACGACCCTGAACAACAACAACACCAGCCTCCACACCCTCAGCCACAACATAACCATAACCAGACACTGCATCACCAACCTCAACACGACCCTGAACAACATCAACACCAGCCTCCACACCCTCAGCCACAACATAACCATAACCAGACACTGCATCACCAACCTCAACAAAGCCCTGAACAACAACAACACCAGCCTCCAGACACTGCATCACCAACCTCAACAAAGCCCTGAACAACAACAACACCAGCCTCCACACCCTCAGCCACAAATAACCAGGCACTGCATCACCAACCTCAACACGACCCTGAACAACAACAACACCAACCTCCACACCCTCAGCCACAACATAACCATAACCAGGCACTGCATCACCAACCTCAACAAGGCCCTGAACAACATCAACACCAGCCTCCACACCCTCAGCCACAACATAACCATAACAAGGCACTGCATCACCAACCTCAACACGACCCTGAACAACATCAACACCAACCTCCACACCCTCAGCCACAACATAACCATAACCAGGCACTGCATCACCAACCTCAACACGACCCTGGCCACCTGCTGGCTCTAGGCTTACTGCTCTGGCCACCTGCTGACTCTAGGCTTACTGCTCCGTGGCCACCTGACCAAAACACTAACAATAAGACACACCTGTTGAATAGTTAGTTACTTTGAAACTTTCCCCAGAACACGGTACACAGTATCTAAATGTCCCCCCACAAACTAACAACTGCGTCGAGCACCGTAATACACAGTACCTATATGATCCCCCAAGCACCGTAAAATGTTATATGTGAAATGTACGCTAAAAATTTTTTACACGATCTTAACCACTGAAACTAGCTTTGAGTTTCTTTAATTATAAGCTAAAATATTTTACAAAATATTAAGATAGGAAATTTTTGTGTCAAAATTTTTAAATGTCTTAAATTTAAAAAAAAATATTTAAATGTTTATTTCTAATTTTATATTACTAATCAAATCGTAATAAGAGGTTATTTTTTGTTATGAACTGATTATATTTAAAAAGTAATAAAGTTTAATATCTTTCTCTACCTCCCTCCCATTCCCGCCCAAAAAACAAACACACACACACACACACACAAACACACATATATATGGGCGTTTGATCATGTTTCTCTATATCGATTTAATGGGTAATTTTAATTTTCAGAATTTTTGATGTTTCATTTTACCAGAATTTTTTTGTTGGTACCTTAAATACCCTATTAATATCCCCTTTGTGTACCGTATTCTTAGGCCACTGTCACAGTTATCAGTAAGTGGGGATCACTTAGCTACTGGGCATCATTATTCCTTCCCTTCCCCCCACCCCTCCCCGTCCAATCCCAAAACCTTATCCTGTAAATGGATGCAGTGCCTGGTTATGGTTATGTTGTGGCTGAGGGTGTGGAGGCTGGTGTTGATGTTGTTCAGGGCCTTGTTGAGGTTGGTGATGCAGTACCTGGTTATGGTTATGTTGTGGCTGAGGGTGTGGAGGCTGGTGCTGATGTTGTTCAGGGCCTTCTTGAGGTTGGTGATGCAGTGCCTGGTTATGGTTATGTTGTGGCTGAGGGTGTGGAGGCTGGTGTGGGAACCGACCTGTGAGATTTATATATAATTTTTATGAATTTATATAGAATTTATTTTTACATTAATTTATATATTTCGATAGCAATTTGTTTGATGTTAAGTGGACTGTATTTCTGCAATAATCTCACAAATCGATCCATACACATTAGGGGGGTTTATATGAAATTTATATATATGCAGCTAATCAAACTACAGTATTAAACTACATATATTAGTATACATTGAGGAGGTTCCTTATCTGATTATACAGCAGGCTTCGTCCAACCGGGTATAACTGGGATGTAGACACCAAGTTATCCTCTGTGAGGCAACTTCCATCACCCAGTAACTGATATACCAAGCTTGTTTCCTCTTCTTGTTCCTGTCAAAGGGCGCTAGCTGTAAAGTCAGAATCCTAATATATGACAGCTATATCAGAGAAAACACTGTATAATGAATCATAAAAACCAAGGCTTAATTACCTTTTTTTGAGTTGATCATTTGTGTTCTCGCCGGTTCGCCCAATATCTACCTAACATTAATGGCCAAAAATGATTAGGTAAACGGGTTTCGGAAAAACACTTTCCTTGTGATTGATGACAGCGTGTTGATGATGGAAGACCTTTGGTCTCCATAACACTTCGTCTTTAAGAGAATAAATTAGAAAATTTACAGGAGCCGAATTTGCCCCACGACTCTCAGGTCTTAACAACAATGGCTGACCCCTCCTTCCTCACCACTGACGCCTTGGCACTTTGTAGAGATGTCAGTAACTGATAGAAGGGTCACATTTACTTTATTTTAATACTGATAATTAAGTTAATTTATAAGAGATGTTTTTATGATGTAAAAAGTCCAAAGACTAATGTATTTAAGAATAATTCCCACCATAATAGGTGATGAATTTATAATAGTATGTGGCAATGATATCCCATTTTCTATAGACGGAAAATTCCACTACAAGCTACATTTTCTATGGATTAACTTATGTATACAACACAGCCATATTATATGCAATTGCATGTAATATTATTAAATGGTGTCGGATTTTCCGACATAATTCCCCGGGGGGCTGCTCATGGTTCGAAGTCCTATTTAGAACAGACGAACACCGATACTCCTCCTTCAAATTATTAGATTAATTTGTGGTTAGTAGTTAGTAATCACACATTGGTGTGTCTGTTCGTACAGGACGGATGTCCCGTATGAGAGTTGCAGGGGTTAGAAATCTAATGCGATTTCATTTCCCTGTTAACTCTTGAAAGGCTAAAATTCAAGCCTAATTACATATTATTTAACCCAGAAGACTGAATGTGATCAAGTACTACAGTCAAGTATGATTCAGGGACTGTAGTGAAATCAGTGACATTAGATATAACTTGAAGCTTGTTCAGGTAACTGGTCATTGATATATATACACTGAGGCCCATGGAATTCATCTTGATCAAATAATAAATGTATCAAAGTCAGTCGTCAGATTTATTGGGGTTTAATTTAGTTAATTGTTTCAGAGGATTGAATAGCCCATCATTAAAGTCAAGTATGGTTCTGAGACTGCAGTGGGTTCAGTGACATTGGTCGCAGTGACTTGTAGCTGTTTAGGCTACTGTTCACTGATTTGCCACTTAAGACTCATGAACTCAGCTCCAGCTTTAAATGATGATATTAACATCAACCTCTGTTGCTATAGTCAGCTGTAATCTCCTGGAGATTGTTGTGACAAATCTTCACATTTCTTGATCTGTCTTGTTAAGTGGCCTTTAAGACCTGCAAGGGTTCTTTTCATTCTCCCTGCATTATCCATACTGGCTAGTTGATAAAGCCTTGTGGGGCTTGTACTTGGGTTGCTCATAATACTGAACATGCACTGATGATAGCCTAGGGTAAAATTCTGCACTCACTATGCTGTAATCCTACCTCTACCAGAGGTTAGCACTTAAAATTAATACACATTATATATATATATATATATATATATATATATATATATATATATATATATATAAATATATATATATATATATATATATATATATATATACACTAATGATTTGAGTGATAAACCAGTGTCACTGGAAGTACCTTTAGGTTAGCTCTTCTATATCACCCTAGGATGGTATAGACACTAATTAATCACTCAAAGGTGTAATGATCATAAGGAAATTATTATATATACACAACTCAACTCGAGTTGATAAAAATTATACCCAAAATAGGGTCTGCACCATTCATTAATGGTGCTAGGTTGTTCAATATAGTACAACTAGACTATGGTAATAATGGGACTAGGATGAACAATAAATAGTTCAACTAGTCAATCGTAATATCCTACCCTGTTGTGGGTTGGCAATTGGTAAATATTATATTGAGAACACTAGTGCAATATATATTAAATAATTCTCTATTTTGGAGAAATAATATACACAATTATTAATAATAGCCTCTATGCCTCTATGAAACTTTTAATATTATCAAGAAGTATTAAATATTATTAGTGACCTCTCAAAATTAACTTCACAAAATTCGTGGATAATCTCTCGCGAAATTAACACCACGAAACCGTGAACAATCTCACGAGGACACAGCCACTAATTTGGCTGGCTTCAATATAAGCGCTGTCACGGAATAAGAACCCACCAAATTGGTGGTTGACCATGAAACCGCTGATGAAGCTGGACTGAGCTGTGGGGTTCCTGAGCTCGCTCGAGGGAGGCTACGCCGCCGGTCATTGACTGGCTTTGTATAAATCACACTGCACTAGTACCAGTGTTTTTAATGAATCCACTGGTTAACTGGTTCATCCGGTACAAAGATGACCAAATAGTCATCATCCGGCTCGATGATGACCATATAATCTCGGTTCAAAGGACCATATAATGTGGGTACCAACCTGTGAGATTTATATTTATTCAATTTATATGAATTTATATAGAATTTATATTTACGTTAATTTATATATTTCGATAGCAATTTGTATGATATTAAGTGGACTGCATTTCTGCAATAATCTCACAAATCGATCCATACACATTAGGGGGGTTTATATTAAATTTATATATGTGCAGCCAATCAAACTACAGTATTAAACTACATATATTAGTATACATTGAGGAGGTTCCTTATCTTATTATACAGCAGGCTTAGTCCAACAGGCATAACTGGGATGTAGACACCAAATTATCCTCTGTGAGGCAGCTCCCATCACCCAGTAACTGATATACCAAGCTTGTTTCCTCTTCTTGTTCCTGTCAAAGGGCGCTAGCTATAAAGCCAGAATCCTAATATATGACAGCTATATCAGAGAAAACACTGTATAATGAATCATAAAGACCAAGGCTTAATTACCTTTTTTAAGTCGATCATTTGTGTTCTCGCCGGTTCGCCCAATATCTACCTAACATTAATGGCCAAAAATGATTAGATAAACGGGTTTCGGAAAAACACTTTCCTTGTGATTGATGACAGCGTGTTGATGATGGAAGACCTTTGGATTCCATAACACTTCGTCCAAGAGAATTTTAGGAGCCGAATTTGCCCCACGACTCTCAGGTCTTAACAACAATGGCTGACCCCTCCTTCCTCACCACTGACGCCTTGGCACTTTGTAGAGATGTCAGTAACTGATAGAAGGGTCACATTTACTTTATTTTAATACTGAAAATTAAGTTAATTTATATGAGATATTTTATGTTGTAAAAAGTTCAAAGACTAATGTATTTAAGAATAATTCCCACCATAATAGATGATGAATTTATAATAGTATGTGGCAATGATATCCCGTTTTCTATAGACGGAAAATTCCACTACAAGCTACATTTTCTATGGGTTAACTTGTGTATACAACGCAGCAATATTATCTGCAATTGCATGTAATATTATTAAATGGTGTCGGATTTTCCGACAGCTGGTGTTGATGTTGTTCAGAGCCTTGTTGAGGTTGGTGATGCAGTGCTTGGTTATGGTTATGTTATGGCTGAGTGTGTGGAGGCTGGTGTTGTTGTTGTTCAGGGCCTTGTTGAGATTGGTGATGCAGTGCCTGGTTATGGCTATAACAATAAGCACTACAAAAAATCATGAAAGTGGAAGATCAGGATAAATTTATGCATGATATCCAAGCTCCTGTATATGTAATTTACATCAACACGAGCGAGGCAGATTTTGCAAGAGAAATTGATAACATGTCCATGCTCTCAGCCCCGGGTCCAGACTCATGAGAGAGGGAAGATGGATGTCCTGTCGAGGGGAAACTAGGTAATCTTGCTCTGCAGTTGGATTGATCAGCTGAAGAAGAAGTTGGGTTGCAGTAAACGTCTTAGACTTGTCATCCATAGAGTGTACTTGAGTGCTTGATGTAAAGTGCTTCAGTTATGTCTGATGTCCTATTGTATCTATATCTATCGATCATGTCAGTGTTGCTGCTCAGCATACCTCAGGTGATGGTCTGGTTTTGTGCAGGAATATTGAGATATTGCTGTTGAATTGAAGAAACAACCAGAAAGCAGGTGTTTAACAGTGCCTTACAATGATCACTGCACAGAGCAGTGAGTCCATTCACATGTCAGAGTCCTCACATTCACGAGGGGTCCTGCTTAGTGCATGACGTCACTGGGGTCCTGCTTAGTGCATGACGTCACTGAGTTCCTGCTTAGTGCATGACGTCACGGGTACTGCTTAATGCATGACGTCACTGGGATTAAGTACACTGTGACCACTTGAACAAAACACTAACAACAAGAAATACCTGTGGAAAGGTGAGTTTCTGTGACAACTAGAAGTTTAAAGTACAAAATGTACACTCAAAATTTTGAAACTTAACTATTGATTGTGTTTTTCAACCAAAGTTTTATTTATATAAAATAAACTTGTTTACTAAAAGTTAAAGTAAATAAATTTTGTGCTAAAATTATTTAATATTTTAACTATTTAAAAACCTTAACTAAAGATTTACTATTATTATGTTAATCAAATTTTGTCTTTTCAACATATCTAGAATTCCATATTTGTATTTAGTAACTAATAAAAATAAATATTTTGCTCATTCTTTCACACTCGAAAGGTCGAAAGGTGGTAGTTTTCTATAACATTTTATTGACAACTCATATATTCAAAATTTTGTATGTTTCATTACAACAGTGCCTGGTTATGGTTATGTTGTGGCTGAGGGTGTGGAGGCTGGTGTTGATGTTGTTCAGGGCCTTGTTGAGGTTGGTGATGCAGTGCCTGGTTATGGTTATGTTGTGGCTGAGGGTGTGGAGGCTGGTGTTGATGTTGTTCAGGGCCTTGTTGAGGTTGGTGATGCAGTGCCTGGTTATGGTTATGTTGTGGCTGAGGGTGTGGAGGCTGGTGTTGATGTTGTTCAGGGCCTTGTTGAGATTAGTGATGCAGTGCCTGGTTATGGTTATGTTGTGGCTGAGGGTGTGGAGCCTGGTGTTGATGTTGTTCAGGGCCTTGTTGAGGTTGGTGATGCAGTGCCTGGTTATGGTTATGTTGTGGCTGAGGGTGTGGAGGCTGGTGTTGATGTTGTTCAGGGCCTTGTTGAGGTTGGTAATGCAGTGCCTGGTTATGGTTATGTTGTGGCCGAAGGTGTGGAGGTTGGTGTTGATGTTGTTCAGGGCCTTGTTGAGGTTGGTGATGCAGTGGCTGGTTATGGTTATGTTGTGGCTGAGGGTGTGGAGGCTGGTGTTGATGTTGTTCAGGGCCTTGTTGAGGTTGGTGATGCAGTGCCTGGTTATAGTTATGTTGTGGCTGAGGGTGTGGAGGCTGGTGTTGTTGTTGTACAGGGCCTTGTTGAGGTTGGTGATGCAGTGCCTGGTTATTGTTATAACAATAAGCACTAATGATCAAGTTATCTTTTCCAGAAAGAGATATGTATTAGACAATCGCCAACATTCAACAGATTCTGACAACAAAGAACCTTCCATGCATAACCATCCCACCCAACATGCAACCCGTTCTCGCACTTGCTTATAGACAATATCTTGCTTATGAATAAGTGAATATGTGACATAGTATTTTATTGTGAATATTTGAGTTCACTTTAAAATGCTGACTAGAAAATCACAACCTATTCTAACCTTCTTAGTATGGTAAGATATTACAATTAGTACTGAACCTATACCTGTATTGTTATTACAGTTTTATAAAAATAATAAAGCAAAACTAAAATATTTAAATAACTTGTAAAGTAACTCAGGATATTATCAAATTTTGTATAAAATCTCAATTGTTTAATAAAACTGAGAAAAAAGTTAATGCCTTGAAAAAAAATTATGGCTTGGAATATGTCACAACTGTACTTATAAGAGAAATAGTGACTATAAGCAATAAGTCATATATGTGCTGTCTTGTGTGAGAGCGGGTTGCAACATGACACCACACCTCCCCCCATCCCCTTCAACCTTCAGGCATCAAGCTTAGCTCCTCCCCCGCCCCCCCATACCCCACCTCTAACCCCCCAGGCACAAAACCCAACACCATCCCCACCCCTCCCGGACCCCACCCCCCCAGGCCTCTAAATGTTTCTCATAGACTCCGCTCCCCATGACAGCCTCCCTTTCTCCAGGCAAATAGATCACCAAAACACAAGATAACTCTCCAGACAAAGATAAATAACTCGCCAAAACACCAGAAAACTGAGAGAGCACTAAGATGGACATCAGCTACCAAAAAAGCAAGCACCCTTCTTCACCTTAGCCTACGAGCCCAACAAGTCGGCCCATCTCACGCCCCACACGTTAGCCCACCTCACCCTCCCCCCCCCCCCCCCATTACCCAATACCACACAAGTACCAAACCAAAGACCCTGTTAGCTCAGCTAAAACATTCGTCACACTCAGCCAAAAAGACCAACTCCTCCCCAGATTACCCCTACACACCCACCCCAAAAATGGCTAAATGCTCACCAGGAACCCTTAAAAACGGTTCCAATACACTCTTCATACCCCGAATGATCATCCCCAGAATTATCTACCACACGAACCAAGGCACATGGGAGAACCTCTGCGATTTATTCGCCTCTAACCCCCCTTTCCCCCCCCCCCTCTCATCCAGTCAGTAAACAATGAAAATCACTCAATTCAACGTTAGAGCCTACTACAGTATCAGGCACCTAACTGCTAACTTTGTGGAGACCGAAAGACCGGATGTGCTGTCACTGAACAGTACATTCGTGACGAACTCTCAGAATTAGATATTACGGCTACGCACCATACCCAATCCCTCCATGAAGCACGTAAAGGGGCGTGCTATTCTGGTTAAAAGTACTTATAAACATGACCTCCTCACTAGCAACTAGCAGCACAAACACTTCCTAACAATCAACATTTACACTCAACATGGACAAATGATAAGTGGCAACACTTACATTCCGCCAAACCCAGGCCTTCCTCTCAAGGACTTAAATACCCTCTTCAACCACACAAACACATACCGGTCTTCCTCCTGGTAGACCTAAACACACAACACCAAACATTCAACCACCACAACACAACATGCACGGCCAACAACTGCACCAACTTCACCAAAGCAAACACCTCACCTTCCTTGGCGCAGACTTCAAAACAAGCTACACACACAGTGGGACTGGGAGACCAGATCTCATCCTCACCAACAGAGCAGGCACCCACCTGCAGTACTACATTACCCACCGGACTCTCACCGGCTCAGATCACATACCCATGTCACTCACAATCTCCAGCAACCTCATACTCCTCCCAACCACCCCACATTATGCCTATCAAAATGCAGACTGGTAAGCCTTCAATCAGCACCTAAATACCACCACACAACCCTACAACTTCCAAGATAAACCAACGACAGACAGACTCCCAAATCCTCTCTATCCAAAACAACCTCATACATGCTGCAGCATATAGTTGCTGATGCAACTATACCAAAAAGTACCCACAAAACCATATACTCCTTCTTTCCCTCCAGCAGAACCAAAACTCTACTCATCTGCTACCACAACAGATTCTCCCGCAACCTTCACAGATACGGCCAGGTAAACACAGACCTCACTTTACTAAAAAAACACATACTCAACAGCCTAGACCTCGATTATGCCAACCCCTGGAAGAAACTCATAAAAAAGACTGAACTACACAGAAAAACAACTCCACAACAATTCTGGAACTTCATAAAGAGGATCAAGGGAAACTCCTCTTCCGTTTTTACATACATCACTCATAACAGTCAAATTTCACTGACCCTTCAGAACGAGTAGACATATTCAAACAACACTGGCAGGATATCTTCAACCCTCACACCCCCCCCCCCCCACAGCCAACAGCAATACACAACATTAACAGAGTAGAAACATGGATTCGGCACAACGCTCAGACCATCAGACACTACTCACCTTTGACCTCACGACGCTAGATGACTTACAAAGTGACCTCACAGCACTGATACAACCAGCTGAAGTAAAACTCATGCTTAAAAATACCCGACGAAAAGCCCCAGGAGCCTATAACATAGGCCAAGCTCTCCTCAAACAACTTCCTAACCCTCAAGTCCTTGCACTCTCTGACTCTGACGTATACAACGCCTCACTAATAAATGAAAATTTCCCAAGCCCATTCAAAGAAGCCACAGCAATCCTCATCCCGAAACCCAAAAAATCCCTGACAAACCCTAAGAACTACAGACCGATCAGCCTACTAGAGACACTAGGAAAAATATACGAAAAACTTATAAATCACAAACTCAGACATCACCTAGAACACCAAAACATACAAACAGACAAACAATTTGGCTTGAGACAACACCACTCCACACCAAATGCCCTCAACATAGTAACAAATTACCTCTCCATTAACAAACACCAAAGGGTCAAGACGGCCCTCATAGCAAAGGACGTTGAAAAGGCGTTCGATACAGCATGGCACAACGGCCTACGATGCAAACTCTGTACTCTATTCCAACTACCTGACAGCATGCACAGGCTACTATGCAGCTTTCTAACAAACAGAAAGACGCAGATTAAGTTCCTCAGTAAGCTGTCAGGATACTTCAACCTAAATGCAGGAGTCCCCCAAGGCTCAGTTCTCTCACCGACCCTATACATATTTTACATAAATAACATTCCTGACCCAACAAACTGGACCTCTACGACCCTCTGTTATGCTGACGACGTAACCCAACTGATCTCAGGTTACTCGATAGACATCCTCACACGAATTGCACAGTAAGAAATAGACAAAGTAACCTTCTGGGAACACGACTGGCGGATTAAAACAAACCCCAACAAGTCCAAAATCACCTACTTCTTCTACAACTAAAGTCTAAACACAGCCTCACTAAAACTCTACTCTCAGTCACCCGACCCAACCCATATCCCAAGAGTCAACAACAACACAGTACTTGGACTCACATTAGACTTCATCCTCCGCTCACACACACACACACACACACACACACACACACACACACACACACACACACACGTAGTATACAAGAAAGCTATAACCTCCAAAGCTCTATCAAAGCTATACCCCTCATACATACCTCCCAAGCCACCAAGCTCCATCTATATAAAACACTTATTCTCCCACTCCTAACATATGCACCCATCCCACTCTCACTTGCAGCACCAACAAACAGGAAAAAACTCCAGCGTACCCAGAACAGGGCCCTGAGATGGATGTTCTAGACCCACTGGCAGTACTTCACCACTAGTGAGGCCCTGCAAGAGAGGGCGAACATCTCGTCTCTGAACATTGTCTGGGTCACTATGGGGAAGAAACAGATCACAATATTTCTCACCTACCACGACAACTACGACACCTTCCTCAGATACACACTTAGTAGACCCAGACATACGCACTATATCTTTAACCTGATTGACGACCCATCCCCTGCTCCGTCATTTACATGACTCCTCGCTCCTCCTATACCACTCCTCAATCACCAAGCTCCGAACTACCCAGCCTCCTTAACTCTTCTCCCACCTCTTAACGGGGGGGGGGGGGGGGGTCCTGTTAGCTCCCGATTGCTTGAGTCTCTGTGCGGGGCACATTGCTGTTTAGTGATATCCAAGACCACAACTGATGTGAGCCTCCAAGACACACCCAGCTGAGGGTTGCTATCACCGTGGGCGCACTGAAAGACGCAATGTTGTCACAAAAATCCAGTTCCTTGCCTTCGTCACTTATTCCGGACATAACGTTTTAATGCCATGCAGCTGAGTCTTGCCCTGGTAATTTATCTCGTCTTAAAAACCCTTCCTCTCACCCCCACTAATTCTTCCCCCTATCCCCACTTCCCCTCTCACCCTACAGGGTATCTTGACCTATATTTAATTAATTGATTGATGTGGCACTGAGTGTGGGATCTTCTCTCCCCTTGTTGCTACCTGTTGGCTCTAGGCTTACTGCTCTGTGGCCACCTGACCAAAACACCAGCGTGACCACAACACCAACAACAAGAAACACCAGCGTGACCAAAACACTAACAACAAGAAACACCAGCGTGACCAAAACACCAACAACAAGAAACACCAGCGTGACCAAAACACCAACAACAAGAAACACCAGCGTGACCAAAACACTAGCAACAAGAAACACCAGCGTGACCAAAACACTAACAACAAGAAACACCAGCGTGACCAAAACACCAACAACAAGAAACACCAGCGTGACCAAAACACTAGCAACAAGAAACACCAGCGTGGCCAAAACACTAACAACAAGAAACACCAGCGTGACCAAAACACCAACAACAAGAAACACCAGCGTGACCAAAACACCAACAACAAGAAACACCAGCGTGACCAAAACACCAACAACAAGAAACACCAGCGTTACCAAAACACCAACAACAAGAAACACCAGCGTGACCAAAATACTAACAACAAGAAACACCAGCGTGACCAAAACACTAACAACAAGAAACACCAGCGTGACCAAAACACCAAGAAACACCAGCGTGACCAAAATACTAACAAAAAGAAACACCAGCGTGGCCAAAACACTAACAACAAGAAACACCAGCGTGACCAAAACACCAACAACAAGAAACACCAGCGTGACCAAAACACCAACAACAAGAAACACCAGCGTGACCAAAACACCAACAACAAGAAACACCAGCGTGACCAAAACACCAACAACAAGAAACACCAGCGTGACCAAAATACTAAAAACAAGAAACACCAGCGTGACCAAAACACCAACAACAAGAAACACCAGCGTGACCAAAACACCAACAACAAGAAACACCAGCGTGACCAAAATACTAAAAACAAGAAACACCAGCGTGACCAAAACACCAACAACAAGAAACACCAGCGTGACCAAAACACCAAGAGACACCAGCGTGACCAAAACACCAACAACAAGAAACACCAGCGTGACCAAAACACCAACAACAAGAAACACCAGCGTGACCAAAACACTAACAACAAGAAACACCAGCGTGACCAAAACACCAACAAGAAACACCAGCATGACCAAAACACCAACAACAAGAAACACCAGCGTGACCAAAACACTAACAACAAGAAACACCAGCGTGACCAAAACACCAACAACAGCTGTTGAAAAGTGAGTTTCTGTGACAACCACTGGCCTCAGAACACGGTACACAGTAGCTAAGTGTTATATCACTCTCTAACAACAACTGTAGTACACAGGTGGCCGAGCGGACAGCACGCTGTTCACATAATCCTGTGGTCACGGGTTCGATCCCGGGCGCTGGCGAGAAACGATGTGCAGAATATCTTTCACCCTGATGCCCCTGTTTTCTAGCAGTAAATAGGTGCCTGGGAGTTAGTCAGCTGTCACCGGCTGCTTCCTGAGGTGTGTGTGGTGTGGAAAAAAAAGTAGTAGTAAAACAGTTGAGAGGCGGGCCGAAAGAGCAGAACTCTACCCCTCAAGCACAACTTGGTGAATACAGTAGCTAAGTGATCCCTACTTACTGATGACCAGAAATAAAAAAAATTTCTGGTATGTACAATTAAAATTTTACTCGCAAATTATTACGGTAGTTTTCTAATACAAGTTTCTTGTATATAATAATATTTTTTACAGAAAACTAACAAAGTAAAATTTTGCGTTAAATTTATTATTTTTTTTAAAAACTTCAAAAAATATTTAATTTTTTTTTTAATTTTACAGTGATATTTAAATCGTAATTAAAAGAATAATTATAGACTACAAAATAATTGTATTCACGAAGTAAAAAATATTAATATCCTGTTTTTACTCACTCACTGAGAAGGTCGTCAGGTCGGAGTTTTCTCAAGGCCTTCCATACCACCTTCATGGGCAACATTTATGTTCACAATTTTTTATGTTTCATTAAACCAGAAATTTTGTTTTGATACTTTGAATACCTTATTTATATCCCCTTCGTGTACCGTATTCTTAAGCCACTGTCAAAGTCGTCAGTAAGTGCGGATCACTTAGCTACTGGGCACCATTCCATTCCCCCTCTCCCATTCCATTCCCCCCTCCTCCCCCGTCCAATCCTAATCCTATAATTGGATGCAGTGCCTAGTTATAGTTTTGTTGTGGCTGAGGGTGTGGAGGCTGGTGTTGATGTTGTTCAGGGCCTTGTTGAGGTTGGTGATGCAGTACCTGGTTATGGTTATGCTGTGGCTGAGAGTGTGGAGGCTGGTGTTGTTGTTGTTCAGGGCCTTGTTGAGGTTGGTGATGCAGTGCCTGGTTATGGTTATGTTGTGGTTGAGGGTGTGGAGGCTGGTGTTGATGTTGTTCAGGGCCTTGTTGAGGTTGGTGATGCAGTACCTGGTTATGGTTATGTTGTGGCTGAGAGTGTGGAGGCTGGTGTTGTTGTTGTTCAGGGCCTTGTTGAGGTTGGTGATGCAGTGCCTGGTTATGGTTATGTTGTGGCTGAGGGAGTGGAGGCTGGTGTTGATGTTGTTCAGGGCCTTGTTGAGGTTGGTGATGCTGTGCTGGTTATGGTTATGTTGTGGCTGAGGGTGTGGAAGCTGGTGTTGATGTTGTTCAGGGCCTTGTTGAGGTGGTGATGCAGTGCAGTACCTGGTTATGGTTATGATGTGGCTGAGGGTGTGGAGGCTGATGTTGATGTTGTTCAGGGCCTTGTTGAGGTTGGTGATGCAGTGCCTGGTTATAGTTATGTTGTGGCTGAGAGTATGGAGGCTGGTGTTGATGTTGGTCAGGGCCTTGTTGAGGTTGGTGATGGAGTACCTGGTTATGGTTATAACAATACGCACTACAATAAACAACATGAAAGTGGAAGATGCGGACAACTTCCTTATGTGTGATATCCAAACTCCTGTAAATATAACTGATATCAACACGATCGAGGCAGATTATTCAGTAGTAATTTTCAACATGCCCATGCACTTAATCCAATGTCTAGACTCATGGAATTCAATATTTATAAAGAAATATTGTTCTAAATGATACTCTAAATAAAAAAAAGGAGTTTGAGAAGCTTGATGATGTTGCAACACGTCTTCCTACTTGTTACACAGCAACATTGTTCAGAGTTTGGACATTTCTTTCTCATTCACTTGTTATGTATTATTTAAATACCGGTTAAAAGGGAAGATGCGACGCTGTTGTCATGGAGACATCACCCCTCCTCCTCCTGACTGATGTTTACACATTTACGCAATAAACTATATATATGTTATGTTTTATGCCCTCCAAAGGAAGCAAACAGCCGGGTTTGTCATTTAAGAAACTGGGTTTTTAAGGTAGAATTCATCGTCTAAATGTCACCTGTATTTGTGTGAGGAGCGAGGTGGTTGAGAGATTTTTTTTTTTTTATTTATTTTTACATGCAAGCATGCTTATAAGTACAATAAAAGTAAACAATAACATAGAACAGACCAAAATAACAAAGCACAAACGTGCAAAAACATAAAGGAACAAATGTACTAAACAAAAACGCCGACCGGAAGGGCTGACCTCAAAACAATACTAATTACAAACAAATCACAACAAGCAAGTTAAAACACAGTGGAATACAATGCAGAAATAACACACCAAAATATGAAATATTCAGAACAAGGCTACCAGCACCTCAAACCCACACGGAGAGGCACCAACACAAAACGAAAATAATTATAATAACAATAACAATAAAAATAATAATAACAATAATAACAATAACAATAATAATAATAATAATGAATATAACAACTAGAAAGGAACAAATATACAACAAACAAAGAAAAGCACAATGGCAAAACTCGACAAAAAGCATAAACCGAGACCGGGTCACGCCAACAGCCTGAAGGGCACTCAACACGACACAAACAAGCGCACAGGCAGCAACATTAAAAAAAAACATAGAACCACAAAGCACAACATAAGCACATGACATCCACAACCAGACACCCACCAATCAAACCCCGGACCGCACAGGAACCGGACACACACACAAGCCACACAAACCCATAACCACAAACCGGAGCACGCAGGAACCGGGAAACAAACCTGCCCCACCCCACACACACACACACACACACACCCGACCAGCACCCCACAACCATGCACAACAATACACAAAGGAATCATGAGCGAGGAATACTTATCTCAGAGACAGGAAATATTTATCAGGGAACGAATCCCATGGATACCGTCGCTTATAGGCCGCCCAAATCAAATACTCCAAGTCGGTGGGGGGGGCGATCC
Organism: Procambarus clarkii; assembly: GCF_040958095.1. NCBI lineage: Eukaryota > Metazoa > Arthropoda > Malacostraca > Decapoda > Cambaridae > Procambarus > Procambarus clarkii. Next base: position 14,254,138 of record NC_091208.1, on the reverse strand, counting down.
CCCTGCCGCCGTGGGCCCAGCATAAACTCGGGAACCTCCAGATCAGGTGGAAACGGCCACTCCTGAAGGTCACCGACGCAAGTCGCATAACGAGGCTGGGGAGCGCAAACCACGTCCTTCGAGGTAGCAGATGACACCAATGAAGCGTACGAGGGCTGTCGGGACGGCCGCGTCGCCGTACGCACAGGAGCAGGGGACAAGCAACGAGATGGTAACGTCCCAACCGAGACCGCAGGAGACACTGAAGAGATGGCCGGAGATGGAAGAGGCGTCGAGACCGCAGTCGATGAAACGGGGACCGAGGAAGGGGTTACAGAACCCCCAGAGCGAGCAGTCTTTTTCAACACCATCAACAGGCCACCCCGCTCACCGCGAACCTCAGCAGGGGAACCACCCCTCACGAAGAACTGGAGCCATCCGAGGCAGGCGACGCACCCGAAGCAGGAACCGCAGACACCAAATCTGAAGTGGAGGCCGAAACACCGTCACTGGCACCCTCAGGCAAATGCACCTCCGCCACCACCATAGTCTGCAACGCAACCGGAGCCACCCCTCCGTCGCGGGCAGATCCACAAGCGTCGAAATCGCCAACGTCAGCCCAAGCTGAAGACGAAAGCCGGGAACGCTTAGGCTCTGGCCGCACATCATCAGACCCGGAGGCCAACTCAGAGACACGCGCAACACAAGCTGGGCGAACCGACGCACGTCGCAGAACGGCAGCATCCTCAACCACATGGGGCACCAGGCCAGGCACAGGAGGAAGCGCCGGATCCACCCCATCACCCAGCAAAGCCGGAACAGCTGGCAAGGGTGCAGGGACAGGGTCAGACGCAGCAGAGGACGAACTGGAAGACGGGGGAATCGAGCAGCAGGCAGTCTGAAGAACCCCAGGGACACTAGTCGGAGCAGGATGATCACCCTGCGACGCCACAACCTCTTGAGGAGAGGCGACAACAACAGGGGGCGCACCAGGCAGAGCAACAGGCGATACACGGGGCACATCCGCGGCTGAAGAGACGTCCACATCCACTGAATCCTCCTCCACAGGAAGCGGTGGAAAATCCTTCTCACTGAAGAGGTTCACGGGTGCAACGGCAGGCGCAGAACAGTCAGCAGCCTGATGGTCCAAGAGGCCACAATGATAACACGTCCGCGGCTGGCGGGCGTAAAACACCCGAACGTTGTAGCCCATAAGCCGCACAGAGGACGGAATATCTTCCCGGAGCCTCATGCCCAGGGTGCGAATGTTGGTCCTCACACCCTTAAGTGGACTGGAAGACACCACGTTCACCCGCACACTAACCACTGCGCCATACCGGTCGAAGTACCGCCGTAGCAGACTCTCTGGAAACTCGAACGGAGCCCCATGCACACTGACGTACGTGAGGGCACCACTCCGATCAGATAGTGACACAGTGCCCGCACCATCCGGCAGGGGCAATGTCCGCCCCTCGTAACGACGGAGAAAGTCGCGATATGCCAATTCCTCGGTAAACTTTAATATCGCTCGACGAGCTGTCACCAGCTCGACCCCATAAATGTTTATCACAGGGACATGAAGCAATTCACACACCAGCGCTATCTCTGGGTACCCAGCCCGGCCGGAAAATTCGAGGCCCACAGACTGAGCCCGCTGTACAGGGGGACCCCCATCGTTAACTCCACATCAGCACAGGCAGGCAGAGACACACCCGCCCTCAACCTGCCAAATTGGTAAACACCACCAACAGCCGGAGCGCCGATTCACCACGTCCTTCCCCTACCGAAGCTAGGGCTAGACTCCAGGTGGTTGAGAGATGGTGTTGGGTCGCAGAGGGAGAGAGAGCCTCGACCCCCAGCCTTGGAAGCTAAAGGAAATCATTTTTTTTTATTTTTTTTTTTCATGCAAAGCATGCAAATTAAATACAATAAAAACAACACAGAAAAAAGAACAGAACAAACTAAAACAATAGACCACCGGCCAGAAGGGCCGACAGCACAACACAACAAAACACAAACATGATAAATGCATAGAAAAATACAGCATACATCAAGGCACAAAACATAATACAATGGCAAACAAGCAAGCACAGTAACATCACAAAACAAAACCTTCATAAAACAAAACATACATCAAGAGGTATAACAGGAAACATAACAGGACAATCACAATACATTCCAAACAAAACATAAAGAACAAACACGTACAACAGGTAAAGCAATATGAAAACACCAGTGCAAACGTACAGCATAGAAACAATACAGGAATAAAAACACTCAAACCATACCATCCACCCCGCAACAAAGGGCGAGGCCAAAATAAACAATAATAATAAACAAGCAAACCACGCAAACCAGAAAACAAAACAGGTACAAACACAACAACATACATGCACTGGCCTGAAGGACCGAGAATAAAACAACATAAAGTACATCAAGAAACATAACAAGACACTTCACACAGCACCCAACAAGCCAAGAATACCAACAAAAACAACAACTACAGTAACATGAAATCAGTGTACATATTTGCCCGGGAACATATCCGGTGGAAACCGCACATTGAACGCCTCCCAAAGCAGCCACGTTGTCCAAGAGGCGTGACCTAACACCGGCTGCGCCATGTGAACCGGAACCTCGGCAACAAACACCCGCAGACATGGAACCCACACGGTGTCCCTCCGGACGTGAGTAACCGCCACCCTATCCCATACACTCGGAACCCGCCCACCAGAAAAGTCCTCCGGCCGTTCAAGCAGCAGGAACTCGGCAACCCGGGCCTCCAGGTCCTCAATGCACAACACCGCAGGAGGGGGCTCGACAGAGGGCTCAACAGATGGCACCAGTGGCCACGGGCACACCACCAGACGACTGCAGGGAATCATGGCGGTGCGGATCCTTACGTAAAGTCACCACCAGGCCACGCCCAGCACCAGCATTCGCACCATCCCTGGCAGCAGAAAGCCTCCGGGCTGGGAAGAAACAGGAGACACACCCAGGACACGGGCATCAGCACCAGCAGGCACATGAACCTCCGCCACCACCAACCGCGGAGACAGCGACTCAGCCAGATCCACGCCGTCAACACTTGAAGACCCACGGTCACTAAAGTCCCCAACATCAGCCCAGGCCGTAGACGAACGCCTGGAACGTTTGGGCTCCGGCCGGATATCGTCAGAGCCGGAAGCAGATCCAGTGGCACGGGCACCACTAGCCAGACGAACCGACGCCCGACGCAGAACGGCAGCAGCCTCTACCACAGGGGGAACCGGACCACACACAGTAGGAGGCTCCGCAGCCACCCCAGCACCCAGCACAGGAGGGACCCGAGGGGAGGACGCAGGGCCAGGGTCCACAGCCGAAGACGAGGAAGCCGACGACGACGCTCCACAGGGATCACCAGGAAGGTACATGGGAATGGAAGGGCCAGAGACATAGTCAGGAGGAACATCCGACGGCACCTCAACACCCGGAGGAGGGTCTGCGACAACCGGGGGAACGTCGGGTGACGCTGCGGGAGCCTCAGCAGCGAACGGGACGCTCACCTCCTCACCCCCGGAGTCCTCCTCCAGAGGGAGTGGTGGGAAATCCTCCTCACGGAACAAGTTCACAGGAGCGACCGCATCAGCAGTACACCCGGCAACCTGATGCCCCAACAAGCCACACCGGAAGCAAGTACGGGGTTGTCGGGCATAAAACACCCGCACGTAGTATCCCAACAGCCGGACAGAGGATGGAATGTCCGACCTCAGTCGCATCCCAAGGGTCCGAATGTTGGTCTTCACACCCGAATACGTGCCAGACAAAAGTGAGTTCATCCGCACACTGATGACGGAGCCGTACCTCTGGAAGAATCGCTGGAGGAGAGTCTCAGGAAACTCCATGGGGGCGCCATGAACACTGACATACGTCACAGTACCATTACAGTCCGAAATGGTCACAGACCCGGAGCCTTCCTGCAGCTGCAAAGTACGTCCCTCGTACCTCCGTAGAAAAGCACGGTACACCACCTCACCCACAAACTTGATGATGACACGGTGAGCAGTGACCAGCTCAACACCATATACGTCCCGAACCGGGACTCGAAGCATGTCACTCAATACCACGTCCCCCAGCGGGTAACCAGCACGGCCAGTAAACTCCAATCCGATGGAGTTTAACTGCACAACAGCGGGAATAGGGACGCCCATCGCAAAACATGCCACGTCCCCATCACCAGGAACAGCAGGGAGGATAGACACCCCCACACCCCCTGCTGGCGAAAACGGCAACTACCCCAAACTGCCGGAGCGGTCAAGCGACACGTCCTCACTCAACGGCAGCGCAGGTAGAACTTTAAAGGAAATAAATGATAGATTTTACAGGACGTGTTCTGAGATCGGGGGGGGGGGGGTGGGGGGTGGGGGTGGGGTGGAGGTCCTCAAAGTAGATTTGAAAGTGATTGATGGACAACGAATGTTTTCATGTCCACTAATTCAGTAGTGAATTAGATAAAATTAATGTAAGAAATAAATGAGTAATTACACAAAAATTTCACATTTTCCCTAAATTGATGTTTCCTCAAATTCTTCAAAGCAATTGATTCTCACAATGTTGCAAGAAATATAGATTACCTGGAGGCTTGAACAGAGGGAAGATGGATGTCCTGTCGAAGGGAAACTAGGTAATCTTGCTCTGCAGTTGTATTGATCAGCTGAAGAAAAGGTAGGGTTGGTGTAAACGTCTTAGACTTGTCAACCATAGAGTGTACCTAACTGAGTGCCTGATATAAAGTGCTTCAGCTATGTCTGATGTCCTTGTATATCTACATCTGCCGATTGTTTCTTCAATTCAACAGCAATATCTCAATATTCCTGCACAAAACCAGACCATCACCTGAGGTATGCTGAGCAGCAACACTGACATGATCGATAGATATAGATACAATAGGACATCAGACATAACTGAAGCACTTTACATCAAGCACTCAAGTACACTCTATGGATGACAAGTCTAAGACGTTTACTGCAACCCAACTTCTTCTTCAGCTGATCAATCCAACTGCAGAGCAAGATTACCTAGTTTCCCCTCGACAGGACATCCATCTTCCCTCTCTCATGAGTCTGGACCCGGGGCTGAGAGCATGGACATGTTATCAATTTCTCTTGCAAAATCTGCCTCGCTCGTGTTGATGTAAATTACATATACAGGAGCTTGGATATCATGCATAAATTTATCCTGATCTTCCACTTTCATGATTTTTTGTAGTGCTTATTGTTATAGCCATAACCAGGCACTGCATCACCAATCTCAACAAGGCCCTGAACAACAACAACACCAGCCTCCACACACTCAGCCATAACATAACCATAACCAAGCACTGCATCACCAACCTCAACAAGGCTCTGAACAACATCAACACCAGCTGTCGGAAAATCCGACACCATTTAATAATATTACATGCAATTGCAGATAATATTGCTGCGTTGTATACACAAGTTAACCCATAGAAAATGTAGCTTGTAGTGGAATTTTCCGTCTATAGAAAACGGGATATCATTGCCACATACTATTATAAATTCATCATCTATTATGGTGGGAATTATTCTTAAATACATTAGTCTTTGAACTTTTTACAACATAAAATATCTCATATAAATTAACTTAATTTTCAGTATTAAAATAAAGTAAATGTGACCCTTCTATCAGTTACTGACATCTCTACAAAGTGCCAAGGCGTCAGTGGTGAGGAAGGAGGGGTCAGCCATTGTTGTTAAGACCTGAGAGTCGTGGGGCAAATTCGGCTCCTAAAATTCTCTTGGACGAAGTGTTATGGAATCCAAAGGTCTTCCATCATCAACACGCTGTCATCAATCACAAGGAAAGTGTTTTTCCGAAACCCGTTTATCTAATCATTTTTGGCCATTAATGTTAGGTAGATATTGGGCGAACCGGCGAGAACACAAATGATCGACTTAAAAAAGGTAATTAAGCCTTGGTCTTTATGATTCATTATACAGTGTTTTCTCTGATATAGCTGTCATATATTAGGATTCTGGCTTTATAGCTAGCGCCCTTTGACAGGAACAAGAAGAGGAAACAAGCTTGGTATATCAGTTACTGGGTGATGGGAGCTGCCTCACAGAGGATAATTTGGTGTCTACATCCCAGTTATGCCTGTTGGACTAAGCCTGCTGTATAATAAGATAAGGAACCTCCTCAATGTATACTAATATATGTAGTTTAATACTGTAGTTTGATTGGCTGCACATATATAAATTTAATATAAACCCCCCTAATGTGTATGGATCGATTTGTGAGATTATTGCAGAAATGCAGTCCACTTAATATCATACAAATTGCTATCGAAATATATAAATTAACGTAAATATAAATTCTATATAAATTCATATAAATTGAATAAATATAAATCTCACAGGTTGGTACCCACATTATATGGTCCTTTGAACCGAGATTATATGGTCATCATCGAGCCGGATGATGACTATTTGGTCATCTTTGTACCGGATGAACCAGTTAACCAGTGGATTCATTAAAAACACTGGTACTAGTGCAGTGTGATTTATACAAAGCCAGTCAATGACCGGCGGCGTAGCCTCCCTCGAGCGAGCTCAGGAACCCCACAGCTCAGTCCAGCTTCATCAGCGGTTTCATGGTCAACCACCAATTTGGTGGGTTCTTATTCCGTGACAGCGCTTATATTGAAGCCAGCCAAATTAGTGGCTGTGTCCTCGTGAGATTGTTCACGGTTTCGTGGTGTTAATTTCGCGAGAGATTATCCACGAATTTTGTGAAGTTAATTTTGAGAGGTCACTAATAATATTTAATACTTCTTGATAATATTAGAAGTTTCATAGAGGCATAGAGGCTATTATTAATAATTGTGTATATTATTTCTCCAAAATAGAGAATTATTTAATATATATTGCACTAGTGTTCTCAATATAATATTTACCAATTGCCAACCCACAACAGGGTAGGATATTACGATTGACTAGTTGAACTATTTATTGTTCATCCTAGTCCCATTATTACCATAGTCTAGTTGTACTATATTGAACAACCTAGCACCATTAATGAATGGTGCAGACCCTATTTTGGGTATAATTTTTATCAACTCGAGTTGAGTTGTGTATATATAATAATTTCCTTATGATCATTACACCTTTGAGTGATTAATTAGTGTCTATACCATCCTAGGGTGATATAGAAGAGCTAACCTAAAGGTACTTCCAGTGACACTGGTTTATCACTCAAATCATTAGTGTATATATATATATATATATATATATATATATATATATATTTATATATATATATATATATATATATATATATATATATATATATATATATATATATATATATATATATATATATATATATATATATATATATAATGTGTATTAATTTTAAGTGCTAACCTCTGGTAGAGGTAGGATTACAGCATAGTGAGTGCAGAATTTTACCCTAGGCTACCATCAGTGCATGTTCAGTATTATGAGCAACCCAAGTACAAGCCCCACAAGGCTTTATCAACTAGCCAGTATGGATAATGCAGGGAGAATGAAAAGAACCCTTGCAGGTCTTAAAGGCCACTTAACAAGACAGATCAAGAAATGTGAAGATTTGTCACAACAATCTCCAGGAGATTACAGCTGACTATAGCAACAGAGGTTGATGTTAATATCATCATTTAAAGCTGAAGCTGAGTTCATGAGTCTTAAGTGGCAAATCAGTGAACAGTAGCCTAAACAGCTACAAGTCACTGCGACCAATGTCACTGAACCCACTGCAGTCTCAGAACCATACTTGACTTTAATGATGGGCTATTCAATCCTCTGAAACAATTAACTAAATTAAACCCCAATAAATCTGACGACTGACTTTGATACATTTATTATTTGATCAAGATGAATTCCATGGGCCTCAGTGTATATATATCAATGACCAGTTACCTGAACAAGCTTCAAGTTATATCTAATGTCACTGATTTCACTACAGTCCCTGAATCATACTTGACTGTAGTACTTGATCACATTCAGTCTTCTGGGTTAAATAATATGTAATTAGGCTTGAATTTTAGCCTTTCAAGAGTTAACAGGGAAATGAAATCGCATTAGATTTCTAACCCCTGCAACTCTCATACGGGACATCCGTCCTGTACGAACAGACACACCAATGTGTGATTACTAACTACTAACCACAAATTAATCTAATAATTTGAAGGAGGAGTATCGGTGTTCGTCTGTTCTAAATAGGACTTCGAACCATGAGCAGCCCCCCGGGGAATTATGTCGGAAAATCCGACACCATTTAATAATATTACATGCAATTGCATATAATATGGCTGTGTTGTATACATAAGTTAATCCATAGAAAATGTAGCTTGTAGTGGAATTTTCCGTCTATAGAAAATGGGATATCATTGCCACATACTATTATAAATTCATCACCTATTATGGTGGGAATTATTCTTAAATACATTAGTCTTTGGACTTTTTACATCATAAAAACATCTCTTATAAATTAACTTAATTATCAGTATTAAAATAAAGTAAATGTGACCCTTCTATCAGTTACTGACATCTCTACAAAGTGCCAAGGCGTCAGTGGTGAGGAAGGAGGGGTCAGCCATTGTTGTTAAGACCTGAGAGTCGTGGGGCAAATTCGGCTCCTGTAAATTTTCTAATTTATTCTCTTAAAGACGAAGTGTTATGGAGACCAAAGGTCTTCCATCATCAACACGCTGTCATCAATCACAAGGAAAGTGTTTTTCCGAAACCCGTTTACCTAATCATTTTTGGCCATTAATGTTAGGTAGATATTGGGCGAACCGGCGAGAACACAAATGATCAACTCAAAAAAAGGTAATTAAGCCTTGGTCTTTATGATTCATTATACAGTGTTTTCTCTGATATAGCTGTCATATATTAGGATTCTGACTTTACAGCTAGCGCCCTTTGACAGGAACAAGAAGAGGAAACAAGCTTGGTATATCAGTTACTGGGTGATGGAAGTTGCCTCACAGAGGATAACTTGGTGTCTACATCCCAGTTATACCCGGTTGGACGAAGCCTGCTGTATAATCAGATAAGGAACCTCCTCAATGTATACTAATATATGTAGTTTAATACTGTAGTTTGATTAGCTGCATATATATAAATTTCATATAAACCCCCCTAATGTGTATGGATCGATTTGTGAGATTATTGCAGAAATACAGTCCACTTAACATCAAACAAATTGCTATCGAAATATATAAATTAATGTAAAAATAAATTCTATATAAATTCATAAAAATTATATATAAATCTCACAGGTCGGTTCCCACACCAGCCTCCACACCCTCAGCCACAACATAACCATAACCAGGCACTGCATCACCAACCTCAAGAAGGCCCTGAACAACATCAGCACCAGCCTCCACACCCTCAGCCACAACATAACCATAACCAGGTACTGCATCACCAACCTCAACAAGGCCCTGAACAACATCAACACCAGCCTCCACACCCTCAGCCACAACATAACCATAACCAGGCACTGCATCCATTTACAGGATAAGGTTTTGGGATTGGACGGGGAGGGGTGGGGGGAAGGGAAGGAATAATGATGCCCAGTAGCTAAGTGATCCCCACTTACTGATAACTGTGACAGTGGCCTAAGAATACGGTACACAAAGGGGATATTAATAGGGTATTTAAGGTACCAACAAAAAAATTCTGGTAAAATGAAACATCAAAAATTCTGAAAATTAAAATTACCCATTAAATCGATATAGAGAAACATGATCAAACGCCCATATATATGTGTGTTTGTGTGTGTGTGTGTGTGTGTTTGTTTTTTGGGCGGGAATGGGAGGGAGGTAGAGAAAGATATTAAACTTTATTACTTTTTAAATATAATCAGTTCATAACAAAAAATAACCTCTTATTACGATTTGATTAGTAATATAAAATTAGAAATAAACATTTAAATATTTTTTTTTAAATTTAAGACATTTAAAAATTTTAACACAAAAATTTCCTATCTTAATATTTTGTAAAATATTTTAGCTTATAATTAAAGAAACTCAAAGCTAGTTTCAGTGGTTAAGATCGTGTAAAAAATTTTTAGCGTACATTTCACATATAACATTTTACGGTGCTTGGGGGATCATATAGGTACTGTGTATTACGGTGCTCGACGCAGTTGTTAGTTTGTGGGGGGACATTTAGATACTGTGTACCGTGTTCTGGGGAAAGTTTCAAAGTAACTAACTATTCAACAGGTGTGTCTTATTGTTAGTGTTTTGGTCAGGTGGCCACGGAGCAGTAAGCCTAGAGTCAGCAGGTGGCCAGAGCAGTAAGCCTAGAGCCAGCAGGTGGCCACATAGCACTAAGTCTAGAGCCAGCAGGTGGCCACGGAGCAGTAAGCCTAGAGTCAGCAAGTGGCCAGATAACACTAAGCCTAGAGCCAACAGGTGGCCACAGGGCACTAAACCTAGAGCCAGCAGGTGGCCACAGAGCAGTAAGACTAGAGCCGGCAGGTGGCCACAGAGCAGTAAGCAAAGAGTCAGCAGGTGGCCACAGAGCAGTAAGCCTAGAGCCAGCAGGTGGCCACAGAGCACTAAGACTAGAGGCAACAGATGGCCACGTTCTATTACGAGAACGGCTTGACACGCTACCCAGGGGGAAATAACTGTAATGTTACAGTGTATTATGTAATGAGGCTGGTGTCAGGCTCTGTATTTTAATGAATTATTTCCGTTAAACACGACGGTGCAAAATAGAACAACTTCACAGTACTCAGTGACACATTTAGGGTCACGTGACCAGGTACTGACAGTGAGAAGAGCCCAGTGACGTCATCCATTAGGCAGGACCCCAGTGACGTCATGCACTGAGCAGGACCCCAGTGACGTCAAGCACTAAGCAGAACCCCCGTGTGACGTCATGCACTAAGAAATTCCCCAGTGACGTCATGCACTAAGCAGGACCACAATGACGTCATGCACTAAGCGGAACCACAGTGACGTCATGCACTAAGCACGACCACTATGATGTCATGCACTAAGCAGGACCCCAGTGACGTCATGCACTAAGCAGGATACCAGTGACGTCATGCACTAAGCAGAACCCCAGAGACGTCATGCACTAAGCAGGATCCTAGTGCACACTAAGCTAGACCACAGTGATGTCATGCAATAAGCAGAATGCCAGTGACGTCATGCCCTAAGCAGGACGTAAGTGATGTCATGAACTAAGCAGGACACCAGTGACGTTATGCACTAAGCAGGACCCCAGTGACGCCATGCACAAAGCAGGACCCCAATGACATCATGTACTAAGAAGAACCTAATTAAATGACGTCATGCGCTAAACAGGACCTAAGTGACGTCATGCGCTAAACAGGACCTAAGTGACGTCATGCAATAAGCAGGACCTAAGTGACGTCATGCACTAAGCAGGACCCCATTGACGTCATGCACAAAGCAGGACTCTAGTGACGTCATGCACATAGCAGGACGCCAGTGACGTCATGCACTAAGGACCTAATGATGTCATGCACTAAGCAGGGCCCCAGTGACATCATGCACATGGCAGGACCTAAGTGACGTCATGCACAAAGCAGAACACTAGTGACGTCATGCACTAAAGATCTAAATGACGTCATGCACTAAGCAGGACCCCAGTGACATCATGCACAAGGCAGGACCTAAGAGACGTCATGCACAAAGCAGAACACTAGTGACGTCATGCACTAAGCCGGTCCACAGTGACGTCAGGCATTAACCAGGACCCCAGTGACGTCAGGCACCAAGCAGGACCTAGGTGACGTCATGCACTAAGGAAGACACCAGTGACGTCATGCATTAGGCAGGACACCAGTGACGTCATGCACTAAGCAGGACCCCAGTGACGCAATGCACAAAGCAGGACCCCAGTGACGTCATGCACTAAGCAGGACCTAGGTGACGTCATGCACTAAGGAAGACAGCAGTGACGTCATGCAATAGGCAGGACACCAGTGACGTCATGCACAAAGCAGGACCCCAGTGACGTCATGAACTAAGCAGGACCACAGTGACGTCATGCACTAAGGACCTAAGTGACGTCATGCACTAAGCAGGACCTAAGTGACGTCATGCACTAATCAGGACCCCAGAGACGTCATGCACTAAGCAGGACCTAAGTGACGTCATGCACTAATCAGGACCCCAGAGACGTCATGCACTAAGCAGGACCCCAGTGACGCTATGCACAAAGTAGGACCCCAGTTACGTCATGCACAAAGTAGGACCCCAGTTACGTCATGCACTAAGCAGGACCCCAGTCTTGTAATGCACTAAGCTTGACCCCAGTGACGTCATGCACTAAGCAGAACCCCAGTGACGTCATGCACTAAGCTTGACCTCAGTGACGTCATGCAATAAGTAGAACCCCAGTGACGTCATGCACTAAGCCGAACCACAGTAACGTCATGCATTAAGCAGGACCCCAGTGACGTCATGCACTAAGAAGAACCCAGTGGCATTATTTACTAAGCAGGACCTAAGTGACGTCATGCACTAAGCAGGACCTAAGTGACTGTGAGATTTTTCTCTACGCCTACCTCCCTTAAGAGGTGTACTACAAGTTTGAAGTCTGCTCACGGCAGTTAAGCATGAGTCCAGTAGAAAAAGGAAAAGCGGGAGCAAACCGCCAGGCCTCCACCACCAAGCGTGAAACCCTGTCCACAATAGGCCGCTGGCTCCTCCTAGTTAAACAGGACGTTAAAACTAATAAAGGGTAACCGACGGGTTCTCACTATCAAATATTTATATTTGATGTGGTGCTATGAATTGGAATTCGAATTCCCAAGAACAGCCGCCTTATCAAGATCACATCAACATTTAATAATAATATGCAGAAATATGGTGGAATAATATGGTTGAAGGGTTGACATCAAAGACTGTTTACTATAACATAACAATTTATTAATAACAAGAGACTAACTACTACATTACCGAGTTTACATTACGTTAATGTCAATCCAGTGGCACGATAACAAACAGCTAAATAGCAACCCTTGCTGTGTGGCTGCATACTGAACTAACCTGAACACAGGTGTGCCCACTGATGACGCAATATTGCAAAACAAAGAAAAATATCACAGACTAAGTTACACCACAGCGAATGGTTACGATATTGTACATCAAGTGGCATTTGCAACACAGCTATTCAACAGCCCCTCGAGAAGTGACAGCAGGCTCCATCTTGCTGACACTTCGGGCTGACAACATGAACTAACTGAACAAATGAAGGATCCACTGAAACAAAGACACAAGCAGGCAATCAATAGTGTCTCGGTTTCCCTGACAGCTACTATAATCACAAACTTAGGGGTCCTCCCGCCCCCCAGGAGAGACCCACGTAACTAGGCGGAAGTCTAACAGTGACTCCCCCCTATCACAACCCAGTGTGAACACTCTTTGCAACTCCCAATAAGAAGTTGCCCTGTTGTAACCCGATACACCGACAGACAAGGCGGGAATTCTGGGACACAGCTCCACAGATCCCTAGATGACTCTACTCTCGTCACCAGACGACAACCAAAGGAAATTGCCTGAAGTGATTAATTACGTTAATTGACTGATCGCAGCAGTCAGCAACAAAGTACTATGGTAATCACAACCAATGTTCAAATACTCCGTGTAAACAACATCAACACCTGGTGAATTCACTAAGTGGCGATTACTAATTATCTTTAATTAGCTACGAGTGCTTAATCACTCTGTCCGCAGACAGAGCTGATCAGTCCAACGAATTACGGAAGCTTAATTACAGCGCAATTGACTCCGATCATAACAGATCGTCAACCCCTTACATTAATCACTCAATTAACGACAGCTCGTTAAATCGTTAACACTACGTTAGTCTTCACTTGACAATTCCTCCACTGCGTGAACTTCACTGTGACTGTTGCCTTTACACGTCCCTACGTTAATCATTAACACTTGTCTCTCTCTTGTTAACAATAACTCAACATATTACACCACACTTGACTCCTTGCAAGTATTCAGTGAGTAATTCTCAATTAAGGTCAAACGGACCACTAATTACATCCCTATTGAGTTACGTTAACTAAGCCTACCCTAACTTGGTAGCTTCTCCACAGTCTGTGTCAAAAATTTACTAGTGAGTGTTAATTACCCTAATTAGGGCACAAATTACTTCTGAGCCATTAATTACCTGTCACCAGGACCGATAATTAATCATCCAGAAATACGTCTCACTCCGCACTGCCTAAGCAGGTCTCATCAAACACTGTGAATTCACGGGAAAGGAGTTAATTACCCTAATTAACAAGATGTGCCAATAATCCACTGTCCTCAGACAGGATATGATTAATACAACGATTTATGCTAGCTCCATGACCTCGCTTTACCGAGTCACCGGAGCTCTCCAATGTTAATTACTCCACCCAGCAAACAATTTTAGGTTGCCACAACATATCTGGAAAGTATTTGAAAGTATTGGAAACGTTTGTTTTATCGTATCATATACGATATTGTGTGTGGACTTAAATAGGTTTCCAAAACTTATAACCAAGACATATGTATCTAACACTAATTTGAGATGTTGTGGCAACTTTACACTCCTAACATGAGTCATTCATAATCCATTCATATACCAATATGAATCTCTTATGAAAGGTTTGAGCCAATAATCTGAACCCTTTTCACATCTTTGTGTTTAAAGTTAAATTTCTTGAAATTAAATTATATTTTATATTATATTATTTTTATTATATTTTATATTATATTATTATTTTCAATTTAAATATTAAAACCAATTTAAGGGTAATAAAAATCTAATAATTTATATTTCTTTTATTATTTACTAACAATTATAATTATTTACTAACGGAGAGAGGGGAGGCTGTACGGCGGAGAGTGGCGGCTGTGGCGGATAGTGGCGGCGGCGGGCAGACAGTGGCGGCGGGCGGACAGTAGCGGCGGTGGCGTATAGTGGCGGCGGGCGGACAGTGGCGGATAGTGGCGGCGGGCGGACAGTGGCGGCGGGCGGACAGTGGCGGCGGGCGGACAGTGGCGTCGGGCGGACAGTGGCGGCGGTGGCGGATAGTGGCGGCGGGCGGACAGTGGCGGCGGGCGGACAGTGGCGGCGGTGGCGGATAGTGGCGGCGGGCGGACAGGGCGGCGGCGGGCGGACAGGGCGGCAGCGGGCGGACAGTGGCGGCGGGAGGACAGTGGCGGCGGTGGCGGATAGTGGCGGCGGGCGGACAGTGGCGGCGGGCGGACAGTGGCGGCGGGCGGACAGTGGCGGATAGTGGCGGCGGGCGGACCGTGGCGGCTTTGGCGGCGGTGGTGGACAGTGGCGGCGGGCGGACAGTGGCGGCGGCGGGCGGACAGTGGCGGCGGCGGGCGGACAGTGGCGGCGGCGGGCGAACAGTGGCGGTGGCGGGCGGACAGTGGAGGCGGCGGGCGGACAGTGGAGGCGGCAGGCGGACAGTGGAGGCGGCGGGCGGACAGTGGAGGCGGCGGGCGGACAGTGGTGGCGACGGGCGGACAGTGGTGGCAGCGGGGGGACAGTGGTGGCGGCAGGCGGACAGTGGTGGCGGCGGGCGGACAGTGGTGGCGGTGGCAGACAGTGGTGGCGGTGGCGGACAGTGGCGGCGGTGGCGGACAGTGACGGCGGTGGCGGCGGTGGCGGACACTGGCGGCTGTGTCTGGCGGTGGTGGCGGGCGGTGGCGGGTGGCGGCGTCTGTGATGAGTGGTGGCGGCTGGCGGTGGTGGGTGGTGGCGGCGGTGGTGGTGGGTGGTGGTGGCGGCGGTGGTGGTGGGTGGTGGTGGCGGCGGCGGCTGGTGGTGGTGGGTGGTGGCGGCGGTGGTGGTGGGTGGTGGTGGTGGTGGTGGGTGGTGGTGGCGGCGGCGGCTGGTGGTGGTGGGTGGTGGCGGCGGTGGTGGTGGGTGGTGGTGGTGGCGGCGGCGGCGGGTGGTGGGTGGCGGCGGCGGCTGGTGGTGGTGGGTGGTGGCGGCGGGTGGTGGTGGGTGGTGGCGGCGGGTGGTGGGTGGTGGCGGCTGTGGTGGGTGGTGGCGGGTGGTGGCGGGCGGTGGCGGGCGGCGGCGGCTGTGGTGGGTGGTGACGATCGGCGGTGGGGGGGCTGGTGGCGGCTGGCGGTGGCGGCTTGCGGTGGCGACTGTGGCAACGGGCGGTGACAGCTGATAGCGGGCGGTGGTGGCGGCTGGTGGCAGGTGGTCGTGGCGGCTGGTGGTGGTGGCAGCTGGTGGCGGTGATGGCGGCTGGTGGTGGTGGCAGCTGGTGGCGGTGATGGCGGCTGGTGGTGGTGGTGGTGGCGGCTGGTGGTGGTGGCAGCTGGTGGCGGCTGGTGGCGGTGATGGCGGCTGGTGGTGGTGGTGGTGATGGCGGCTGGTGGCGGGCGGTGGCGGGCGGTGGCGGCTTGTGGCGGCTGGTGGTGGCGGCGGTGGTGGGTGGTGGTGGTGATGGTGGTGGTGGTGGTGGTGGTGGGTGGTGGTGGCGGCTGTGGTGGGTGGTGGCGGTGGTGTCGGCGGCGTCTGTGGTGGGTGGTGGCGGCGGCGGCGGTGATGGGTGGTGGCGGCGGCGGTGGTGGTGGGTGGTGGTGGCGGCGGCGGTGGTGGTGGGTGGTGGTGGCGGCGGCGGTGATGGGTGGTGGCGGCGGTGGTGGTGGGTGGTGGTGGCGGCGGCGGCTGGTGGTGGCGGCGGGTGGCGGTGGTGGGTGGCGGTGGCTGGTGGCGGGTGGCGGCTGGTGGTGGGTGGTGGCGGCGGGTGGTGAGTGGCGGTGGTGGGTGGCGGTGGCTGGTGGCAGGTGGTGGCAGGTGGCGGGTGGTGGCGGATGGTGGTGGGTGGTGGCGGGTGGCGGCGGGTGGCGGGTGGCGGCGGGTGGTGGGTGGTGGCGGTGGGTGGTGAGTGGCGGTGGTGGGTGGCGGTGGCTGGTGGCGGGTGGCGGCTGGTGGTGGGTGGTGGTGGGTGGTGGCGGGTGGCGGCTGGTGGTGGGTGGTGGCGGCGGGTGGTGAGTGGCGGTGGTGGGTGGCGATGGCTGGTGGCGGCTGGTGGTGGGTGGTGGCGGGTGGCGGCTGGTGGTGGGTGGTGGCGGGTGGCGGCTGGTGGTGGGTGGTGGCGGCTGACGGTGGGTGGTGGCGGGTGGCGGCCGGTGGTGGGTGGCGGCTGGTGGTGGGTGGCGGCTGGTGGTGGGTGGCGGCGGGTGGCGGCGGGTGGCGGGTGGCGGCGGGTGGCGGCTGGTGGCGGGTGGCGGCTGGTGGTGGGTGGCGGCGGGTGGCGGCTGGTGGTGGGTGGCGGGTGGCGGCTGGTGGTGGGTGGTGGCAGGTGGCGGCTGGTGGTGGGTGGCGGCGGGTGGCGGCTGGTGGCGGGTGGCGGCTGGTGGTGGGTGGTGGCAGGTGGCGGCTGGTGGTGGGTGGCGGGTGGTGGCGGGTGGCGGCTGGTGGTGGGTGGCGGCTGGTGGCGGCCAGCTGGGACACACCCTTCACCACTGAAGGTCTGAGCAAAACTAACCATATGTCTCTCTCACCCACCAGCCCAGTATTGCCAGCTCGCGCTCTCAAAATGTTTCCTTCAAAGATTGTATATTATCTTTGAACAACAAGTTTGATTATCAAGGAAATAATGCATATATTATTATCACATTAATACTGTGCAATATCTTATTACATTCCTGCTAAATAATTATAATTTGAAACAGGACAAAAAATCCAACATATATATAAAAACCAACATTAGAGATCACGAGGCCTAGGCCTCGCCTGTGACCACACATCCTGCCTCCCTGGCTTGCTATACACTCTCACACCTCACACTCTTAACTCTCTCATAATCACTCTCACTCTCTTACTCTGTCACTCTTACTCTGTCACTCTTACTCTCTGTCACTCTTACTCTCTGTCACTCTTACTCTCTGTCACTCTTACTCTGTCACTCTTACTCTGTCACTCTTACACTCTGTCACTCTTACTCTCTGTCACTCTTACTCTGTCACTCTTACTCTCTGTCACTCTTACTCTCTGTCACTCTTACACTGTCACTCTTACTCTCTGTCACTCTTACTCTCTGTCACTCTTACTCTCTGTCACTCTTACTCTCTGTCACTCTTACTCTGTCACTCTTACTCTCTGTCACTCTTACTCTCTGTCACTCTTACTCTCTGTCACTCTTACTCTGTCATTCTTACTCACTCTCAGTCACCCTTACCCATTCATACTCACTCTCTCACTCTTACTCTCATACTCTTACTCTCAATTACTCTTACTCTCAATCACTCTTACTCCCAATCACTCCTACTCCCAATCACTCCTACTCTCAATCACTCCTACTCTCATTCTTACTCTTACTCCCAATCACTCTTACTCTCAATCACTCTTATTCTCATTCTTACTCTCACTCTTACTCTTACTCCCAATCACTCTTACTCCCAATCACTCTTACTCTCAATCACTCTTACTCTCAATCACTCTTACTCTCAATCACTCTTACTCTCATTCTTACTCTTACTCACTCTTACTCTCAATCACTCTTATTCTCATTCTTACTCCTACTCCCAATCACTCTTACTCCCAATCACTCTTACTCTCAATCACTCTTACTCCCAATCACTCTTACTCTCAATCACTCATACTCTCAATCACTCTTACTCTCAATCACTCTTACTCTCATTCTTACTCTTACTCACTCTTACTCTCAATCACTCTTATTCTCATTCTTACTCCTACTCCCAATCACTCTTACTCCCAATCACTCTTACTCTCAATCACTCTTACTCCCAATCACTCTTACTCTCAATCACTCTTACTCTCAATCACTTTTACTCTCAATCACTCTTACTCTCAATCACTCTTACTCTCACTAACTCTCAATCACTCTTACTCTCACTCTAACTCTCAATCACTCTTACGCACTATTACTCACTCTTTCTCTCAGTCATCCTTACTCACTCTCATACTCACTCTTACTCTGTCACTCTTACTCTCTGTCACTCTTACTCTCTGTCACTCTTACTCTCTGTCACTCTTACTCTCTGTCACTCTTTCTCTGTCACTCTTACTCTCTGTCACTCTTACTCTCTGTCACTCTTACTCTCTATCACTCTTAATCTGTCATTCAAACTCTGTCACTCTTACTCACTCTCAGTCACCCTTACCCATTCATACTCACTCTCTCACTCTTACTCTCATACTCTTACTCTCAATTACTCTTACTCTCAATCACTCTTACTCCCAATCACTCCTACTCCCAATCACTCTTACTCTCAATCACTCTTATTCTCATTCTTACTCTTACTCTCACTCTTACTCTTACTCCCAATCACTCTTACTCCTAATCACTCTTACTCTCAATCACTCTTACTCTCAATCACTCTTACTCTCAATCACTCTTACTCTCAATCACTCTTACCCTCATTCTTACTCTTACTCACTCTTACTCTCAATCACTCTTATTCTCATTCTTACTCCTACTCTCACTCTAACTCCTACTCCCAATCACTCTTACTCCCAATCACTCTTACTCTCAATCACTCTTACTCCCAATCACTCTTACTCTCAATCACTTTTACTCTCAATCACTCTTACTCTCAATCACTCTTACTCTCAATCACTCTTACTCTCAATCACTCTTACTCTCACTAACTCTCAATCACTCTTACTCTCACTAACTCTCAATCACTCTTACTCTCACTCTAACTCTCAATCACTCTTACTCTCATACTCACCCTTACTCTCAATCACTTTACTCTCACTCTTACTCATTCTGCCACCCTTACTCTCACTCTTACTCACTCTGTCACTCTTACTCTCAGTCACTCTTACTTATACTCACTCTTACTCACACTTATACACTCTCTGGCACTCTCACTCACCTTCAGTCACTCTTACTCACTCTTACCCACTCTCGCTCACTCTTACTCACTCTAGTTAATAAGAACACGCCAATATAAGACAACAAAACGTTTTCAGATTCTTTCTCACCACTTTCCAGCAACTTTTATAATTTATATAAATTATCTTAGGGAATAATACATAAATTATATATTTAAACATGATATTAGTGTTTAGTGGAATGCATAAGGAGTCAAATTGTGTTAAAAAGAGCGATTTTTAGAAAATTTGGAAAACTACTTTTTTCTGTTCATATTATAACTAAATGGATTTTAAAGGTTTCACTCAGCCAATATATATCATTCACAATTTATTAATGAATTTTACAAAAAAAAACATAAATTTTATATTTAAACATGTAAAAACTATTTGTTTTACATTTGGAAGAAAATAATTGTAGAAAAACAATTTATAATTAAACCTTTGTGTTTGGATTTTTTGAGTAAAAGTTTCTCAAAGGCTCTCCTGCACCATTCTCAATGCAAATCATTCCCACACCTATGGGAAGAGATAGGCGAACGTTGTGTAGATTATTTGTGTTTGCTGGGCACTAATTAACATGAGCCACTAATTGCTATACCCCTGAAAGGTAATTAGTCTCGAGCATATTACGTTAACACAAGTACTGACAGACTCTGACAGATCCTCTCCCACTACGTGAATTCATGATGAGAAGGCTAATTACATAATTAGCTAGAGTGGTCAATTAGTTGTCACATGGACAATTAATTGCTCCCGAGACGTATCTCATTCTAGCTCAACACTGTTCTCTCTTAACAGCCCCCCACTCACTCCACAATACTAAGTGTGCACCCCTTATCCAGTTAATTACCTCTTAATTAACTCGCTGAATCCTTAAGTCCTCAACATAACTTAAAGAAACAAAGTAACCCCAGCGTTACATAGGTCACACTACAGCGGCATGCAACATCATAACAGCACTGCCCACATATGGTTGCGGCTACTGCAACTCGCTAATTACTGTCCCCACACAATAATGACCCACGGTTGTGCAACACACAAAAGTATACTATTACTGCCCCCCCCCCCCCTCTTTTACTTGCACCCGATTGCAAAGGAATACTGTGAACACACACATACCTCAGCCAGGCAATTAACCCATCAATTGCCTGCTCTCATTAAGTACTGAAAATTCCCCTGAATAATCCTAGAGGTCCCTTAAACCCTCAACACAGTTCCTGGGGCAATAATATTGTATAACTGAAACAATACTGCACAAACCTGCAACACAATGATGCCGTCAGCATACCCCACATGCTAATGACATCATTAGGCAATCAGTCAACAATCACACCTACTGACTTACCACACAACACAGTACATAAACATGCAAATGAACACATAGAAATGGCATTCACATAATCAATGAAAATTATATCACCAAGAGTGATCACCAATATCATATATATCAATATGCAACTACCTACACAGACTTCAGGGGTCCCCACTGACATCCCTGCCTACCTCTAATGATTATAATTTTACGGTACTCTATGGCATTAATCCAGCCTGAACGATTATATAGAATCGACAGGCTGGATCACTTATATGGTAAATCTCTACACTGACTGGTTACATACTCTAGTCAGTCTACACACTTATATATATATATATATATATATATATATATATATATATATATATATATATATATATATATATATATCTATATATATATATATATATATATATATATATATATATATATATATATATAACTACTTGTGTGGTACCGTGTACAACATCCATCTCCAGGTACATCCCAACCAGTCACCTGGACAACAGTACAGACAGCTGTCTCTCAGCTGCTTCCTCACTATAACAACTTTTATTGTACTCACGGCTCCTTAAATCCTCAACAATCCTTTCCCTGGTCACTACCCCTCTGGCTGTAAACACCTAGCTCGCTCCTCGTGCGAGGTGTGGCCCTAGAATGTCCAGGGAAGGTGGCCAAAACGTGTGGCCAAGGCATGTGGCCACAGCGCCCCTCCCGAGCTGAGAGAGGGGGGTTGGGTGGCCTGGGGTGGCCGCCGCGCGGGCAGGCGGGTGGCCACGGGTAGCGCATGATGTCACAGCACCCCACCCGGGCTGAGCTGGTGCGCGGGGTGGTGTTTGGCCTGGGTGGGTGGCCTGAGTGGGTGGCCTCCATCCGCGGGCGGGCGCGCACATGGGTGCCGCCCACAGGAGTACCCACACGGCTGGGGAATCACAACCTCATCAGACTAGAGCCTGCCTGGCTCAACACTGTGGTGACAATGGCCGGCGGCGTCCCCATACTGACGCAGCCTGTTACACCATGAGGCTCTGCCAACCTGCCTCATGCGTTCACACAGTCAACTGTCTCTTAGCTTTTTACTGTTTCTTCCGTAAATTCCTGGCCCCAATTCACTTAATTGGGCCTTGACACAACCCCTGATGGCAGGAGTGCCACCAATCGAGTAATTTGGACGACAGAAGCGATTAACAGGGGGTGGAGGTGGCTGGCGTGCCACGTCCACCAAACACGCCTTCCTTCCCTGGCCGCCCAATTCAAACTGAAAATTTGGCGGGCTAAGGGAACTCAAAATGCCCATCTCTCCTTACTACCATGCCTAGACCAATCAGCTCTAAGCCGGCACTGTTCCCTCATGCCGCTCCCAATCACAGCTGTTCGCGCCAAAACTCAGCTAGGAGCAGAGATGCCTAAACCAATCACAGATAGCCTCGCCGTGCGGCGTCCCGTGACGTCACAAGGAGGGTGAGGCCAACGAGTGGCGTCATGTCTCCCATGTGGGGGAGGTGGGGGAGAGGCAGCATTCACCCCACTCACCCCCCACCTCTAACGGTTTTAGTCCAAGTAACTCACATCCTACTTCACAGAAAATGGAAAATCTCTGTAATTCTCTCTACAGAGCAATCACAGACTTCTAACTACTCACACATGATAGTTCGTAACACAAGCTTTCGTTCAACACCCAACAAGCATATGTTATTTTGAAAGCTTCAGTTTCTAGAGTGTCTAGCCTAATCTAGAAACTAGGAAAACTAGCTGAGGGATCTAGATTCCTCACAGTGACGTCATGCACTAAGCAGGACACCAGTGACGTTATGCACGAAGCAGGACACCAGTGACGTCATGCACTAAGCAGGACCCCCATGATGTCATGCACTATGAAGGACCCCAGTGACGTCATGTACAAAGCAGGACGCCAGTGACGTTATGCACTAAGCAGGACCCCAGTGACGTCATGCACAAAGAAGGACGCCAGTGACGTCATGCACTAAGAAGTACCTAAGTGACGTCATGCACTAAGCAGGACCTAAGTGACGTCATGCACTAAGCAGGACCTAAGTGACGTCATGCACTAAGTAGGACCCCAGTGACGTCATGCACACAGCAAGACCTCAGTGACGTCATGCACTAGGGACCTAAGTGACGTCTTGCACTAAGCAGGACCCCAGTGACGTCATGCACTAAGCAGGACCTAAGTGACGTCATGCTCTAAGCAGGACACCACTGACGCCATGCACTAAGCAGGACCCCAGTGACGTCATGCACTAAGAAGGACCTAAGTGAAGTCATACACTAAGCAGGACCCCAGTGACGTCATGCACTAAGCAGGACCTAAGTGACGTCATGCACTAAGCAGGACCTAAGTGACGTCATGCAGTAAGCAGAACCCCAGTGTCGTCATGCACTAAGCAGGACCTAAGTGACGTCATGCACTAAGCAAGACACCAGTGACGTCATGCATTCAAAATGACACCTGTGACGTCATGCTCTGAGCAGGACCTAAGTGACGTCATGCCCTAAGCAGGACCCCAGTGACATTATGCACAAAGCAGGACCCCAGTGACGTCA